>NC_141938.1:0-99966 GCF_057802395.1 Ceratotherium simum simum | reverse complement strand
GTGTCAAAAACAAAGAGATTGTTGAGGCTCTGAAAAAATCTGAGCAAACATATTTTTCTGAAACAAAGTAGACTATAATATTAATAATATATTTTATCAGGAAATATAATTCAATGCCTTTGACCAGAATGTAAAGAAGGATAAGGAAAATATTTCTGTTAGACTTGTTTCCTAAAGTATAGGTTGTATATGCAGACAGTAAAATATTGTGACACGTGGATATATTGGTTTCACTATTTTATATTTGATGTCTATAGAATATTTCTTTTATATTCTTATTTTACAACACTATATTTGATTATCTTTATTGAAAAACTATGTTATTGATATTTTTAATTTCATCATTATTTTGGCTTTGTATGAGTGTAGATGCATTATAATTGGAGAGCTCTAGTTTTCATTGCTTTTCATTTTTCCTCCCTAAGAATGAGAAAATGTATATTTAATGGGATATTTCTATTTTGACAGGTTTTAGCAGAAAGATTTTTGAAAGTCCATAGTTAACAATACCATATTTTGTACTTAAACATTTCTTAATAGGATATATTTCATGTTAAGTGTTCTTATCATAATAAAAAAATACAAAAACCTTTAAAAAACATATCTATAAGGCATTCTGGGGTTGCAGTATACCATATTTGTTGTAAACATATTCCCAAATGAAAAGCACCATCAAAAAGACTTTCCCAAAAACAACTTCTCTATTTATTCATTTATTCTAATTACTTTTGATTATGTAATATTCTTTATTTCCCATTCACTTCTACTGTGTGGTTTGAAAAATGATTCTGTCAAATTTTCAAATGGATCTTGTTTCCTGTTTAGACATAGACATGCAGTGCTTGAAGCCACATAGAAGAAAATGCCAATGAAGAATAATTTTTAATTCCATGTTTGCTTGGACAAGAGGTGGGGCATACCAAACAAAAGGCCACAGATAAATATGCTTAATAATGTCCACTCCAAAAGGAGTTATTCATTTCTATAGTTGGAAAAACAACAATAAAATTGTAACACAGTCTTCATTTGTATCATAAAAGGAGTTTGTGATAACAAATATTTTAGACTTATTTAAACATATCTATAATGTAAAAAGAATAAAGAATTTCAAGTAAGTCACTAATTTTAAAATATTTTGCCAGTGAGGAAGTCAAGATGGCAGTGTAGGCAGACTCTGAACTCACCTTCTCCCGTGGACACAGCCAGTTTACAATTACTCTTGGAAAAATTACCCCTGAGAAAGAACTGAAAACTGGATTTGAGGAACCCCTGCAATAAATGACAATCTTGATTGAGGTGGAAGAGGCAGAAATTCCCTTCTGGAGAGAAAAAACACCACCTCCACAAGCTGCAATGCTTCACGGTCACCCAGGAGCGACCCAAAGGTACACAGCCCTCCCTGGAGGAGTGGGGGCCTGGAGTCAGGGAGCATGCTGCTATAGGCATTTTTCAGACCAAGCACAACTAAAATGAGTGGCATAATATCTGACTTTTCTTGCTGCTAACAACATTGAGGAATACTCCCAGGAAAGCTGGTTCACACAGAAATTAAAGCTGGCTCTTAAAGGGCCCACGCGTAACTAACTCGTTTTGGAAAGCAACCTATAATCACCAGAAAGAAAGATGCACAGTCCTTTGGTGAAAAGAGACTCACCTGATGGGCTCTGAGTGCATCTTGGTGAGAGGTGAGAGCTCTCCAGGGACTGGGACATTGGCAGTGGCCATTGTTGTGACCTGGTGTGGGTGTACTGACACAGATGTTGGCAGGCAACATTGGAGTTCTTCCTGTGGCTTGCTAGCCCAGTGTCTGCCCCACCCACTATAGCATCAATTTAATCCAGCTCAGCCAGGGTAGGCAACATACTTTAGGAACTGGCCCCAGTCAACAACAAGCCCTAAGGCAACCTGTGGGTCTGCTAAGTGAACTGCCGGTAGTTTCTGCAGCCTGGCAAGTGGACCCACCTCTGTGGGGCAGGGCATGCACAAGGAGCAGGTGGAGAGTGTGGGGCAGTGGTAGAGTGTGTGGTGCTCCCGCTTTGGAGAGACTGTGTCCACTTCAGCATGTTCAGGCACGAGCACAGAGCAGGACTGTGTTGACTATGTGTGCAGACTTGTGGGCGGTGGGGCTTGTCAGCTGCAGAAGACTTGTGTTCTCAAAGAGCCACATAAGGGATTGGTCCCACCTTCCAAAGCCTTAAACAATTGGGTGCTCCCATGCCTGGGGCCAGCCACACACAGCTGCAATCCTCAGAGAGCTAACAAGAGACATAAAGGCTGGAGGCTTATAGGAATTGGAAACCCCTGATCCAAGAAACCTTCCACACTGGGAGCCTACTCACTTAATAGAAATACTGCAACAGGAATGTGCTATTAGACCTTGCAGCCAACTGTGCTGGGGTTCCCCACACCTGATAAAGAGACTGAAGGGCCCACAACAACTACAAGCAGCTGAGCATTACAACACCTGGCCAAGAGCTTAGCTCAGCCTCTCTGGGCACCTATGCAGAGAGCAACCCCACCACAACAGAGGGACACATGTAGCCCACATAGGGGTCATTCCTGGAATATTTGGAACTGAGGAAAGCACACTGCTGGACCTCATAAGGCATCACTTATATAAGGTCACCTACTCAAGGAGAATTAGCTGACCTACCTAATACGTAGACACAAGCATAGAGAAAGAGACAAAATGAGGAGGCAAAGGAATATGTTCCAACTAAGGGAACAGGACAAAATCCCAGAAAAGGAACTAAATGAAACATAAATGAGCAACCTACCAGATGGAGTTCAAAAAAAGAGCGTTAAGGAGGCTCACTGATCTTGGGAAAAGGATGGATGAACTCAGTGACAACATCAACAAAGAAAGGGAAGATATAAAAAAAAAATCATGGGCGGCCCCGTGGCTTAGCGGTTAAGTGCACGCGCTCCGCTGCTGGCGGCCCGGGTTCAGATCCCGGGTGTGCACTGACGCACCGCTTCTCCAGCCATGCTGAGGCCGCGTCCCACATACAGCAACTAGAAGGATGTGCAGCTATGACGTACAACTATCTACTGGGGCTTTGGGGGAAAAAACATAAATAAATAAAATTATAAAAACTAAATAAATAAATAAATAAAATAAAAAAATCAGAAATGAAGAATAAAATACTGGAAATGAAAAATTCACTAGAGGGACTCAAAAGCAGAGTAGAGGATACAGAGGAACAGATCTGCAAGCTGGACAAAAGACTAGAAGAAATCACCCAAGCTGAACAGATAAAAGAAAAAAGAATGAAAAAGAGTGAGGACAGTCTAAGGGACCTCTGGGACAACATCAAGCACACTAACATCCGTGTTATAGGTGTCCCAGAAGGAGAAGAATGAGATAAAGGGGCAGAGAATATATTTGAAGAAATAATAGCTGAAAACTTCCCTAACCTGAAGAAGGAAACAGACATCCAGGTACAGGAAGCACAGAGAGCACCAAACAAGATAAACACAAAGAGGCCCACACCAAGACACATCATAATTAAAATGTCCAGAATTAAAGACAAAGAGAGAATCCGAAAAGCCACAAGAGAAAGGCAATAGGTTAGATACACCAAGATGAGATGGGATTTATTCCAGGGATGCAAGGATGGTTCACTATTCGCAAATCAATCCACGTGATACACTACATTAAGAAAATGAAGAATAAAAATCATCTCAATAAATCATCTCATGATCATCTCAATAAATGCCAAGAAAACATTTGACAAGATACAGCATCCATTTATGATAAAGTTCTGTATAAAATGGGTATAGAAGGAAATTACCACAACACAATCAAAGCCATATATGACAAACCCACAGCTAATATGATTCTCAGTGATGAAAAACTGAAGGCTGTTCCTCTAAGAACAGGAACCAGACAAGGATGCCCGCTCTCACCACTCCTATTTAAAATAGTGTTGGAAGTCTGAGCCAAAGTAATCAAACAAGAAAAAGAAATAAATGGGATTCAAATTGGAAAGGAAGAAGTGAAACTCTCACTATTTGCAGATGACATGATTTTATATATAGAAAACCCTAAAGAATCCACCAGAAAACTTTTAGAAGTAATAAACAAATATGGTAAAGTTGCAGGATACAAAATCAACATACAAAAATCAGTTGCATTTCTATACACTAACAATGAAGCAGCAGAAAGAGAAATTAAGAATACAATCCCATTTACAATTGCAACAAAAAGAATAAAATACCTAGGAATAAACTTAACCAAAGAGGTGAAAGTTCAGTACACGGAAATCTATAAAATATTGCTGAAAGAAATTGAAGAAGACACAAAGAAATGGAAAGATATTCCGTGCTCTTGGATTGGAAGAATTAACATAGTTGAGATGTCCATACTTCCTAAAGCAATCTATAGATTCAATGCAATCCCTATCAAAGTTCCAACAACATTTTTCACAGAAATAGAACAAAGAATCCTAAAATTTATATGGAACAACAAAACACCCCGAATAGCTAAAGGAATCCTGAGAAAAAAGAACAAAGCTGGAGATATCTCACTCCCTGATTTCAAAATATGCTACAAAACTATAGTAACCAAAACAGCATGGTACTGGCACAAAAACAGACATACAGATCAATGGAATAGAATCAACAGCCCAGAAATAAACCCACACATCTATGGACAGCTAATCTTCGACAAAGGAGCCAAGAACATACGATGAAGAAAAGAAAGTCTTTTCAACAAATGGTGTTGGGAAAACTGGATAGCCACATGCAAACAAATGAAAGTAGACCCTTACCTTACACCATACACAAAAATTAACTCAAAATGGATTAAAGACTTGAATGTAAGACCTGAAACTGTGAAACTTCTAGAAGAAACATAGACAGTATGCTCTTCCACATCGGTCTTAGCAACATATTTTCAAGCACTATGTCTGACAGGGCAAGAGAAACAATAGAAAAAATAAACAAATGGGACTACATCAAACTAAAAATATTCTGCACAACAAAGGAAACAATCAACAAAATGAAAAGACAACCTAACAATTGGGAGAAGATATTTGCAAACCAAACATCTGATAAGCGGTTAATCTCCAAAATATATAAAGAACCCATGCATCTTAACAACAAAAGAACTATCAACCCTATTAAAAAATGGGCAAAAGACCTGAACAGACATTTCTCCAAAGAACATATATAGATGGCCAACAGATACATGAAAAGTAGTTCAAAATCACTAACTATCAGGGAAATGCAAATCAAAACTACAATGAGATATCACCTCACGCCCGTCAGAATGGCTATAATTAACAAGACAGGAAACAACATGTGTTGGAGAGGATGTGGAGAGAAGGGAACTCTCATACACTGCTGGTGGGAGTGCAAACTGGTGCAGCCACTATGGAAAACACTACGGAGAGTCCTCAAAAAATTAAGGATAGAACTACCATATGATCCAGCTATTCCACTGCTGGGTATTTATCCAAAGAACTTGAAAACACCGATGAGTAAAGATACATGCACCCTTGTGTTCATTGCAGTGTTATTCATAATAGCCAAGACTTGGAAGCAACCTAAGTGCCCATCAAAGAATGAATGGATAAAGAAGATGTGGTCTATACACACAAGGGAATACTACTCAGCCATAAGAAACGACGAAATCCAGCCATTTGTGACAACATGGATGGACATTGAGGGTATTATGCAAAGTGAAATAAGTCAGAGGGAGAAGGTCAAATACAATACGATTTCCCTCATTAAGTAGTAGATAATAACAACAACAAACGAACGCATTGAGACAGAGATTGGATGGTGGTTACCAGAAGTGAAGGGAGGAGAGAGGAGGGCAAAAGGGATAATTTGGCACATGTGTGTGATGATGGGTTGTAATTAGTGTTTGGGTGGTGAACATGATGTAATCTATGCAGAAATAGAAGTATAATGATGTACACCTGAAATTTATACAGTGTTACTACAGTAAACAAAAAATTAAAAAAAATTATCATACCAAATTCAACAAGGCATTAGAAGAATCATACACCATGATCGAATGGAGTTTATTTCAGGGATGCAAGCATCGTTTAACGTCCACAAATCAGTCAATGTCATATGCCACATTAACAAAATGAAATTTAAAAATGCTATGATAATATCAATAGATGCAGAAAAAGTATTTGACAAATTCAACACCCATTTATGGTGAGACTCTCAACAAAGAAGGTAAGGAGGGAATGTACCTCAATATAATAAGGCCATATATGACAAGACCGCAGCTAACATTATACTCAACAGTAAAAAACTGAAAGCTTTACTTCTAAGATCAGGAATAGGACAAGGATGCCCAGTCTCACCACTTTTATCCAACATGGTATTGGAAATCCTAGTCAGAACAACTAGACAATTATAAACAAGGTATCAAAATTGGCAAGAAAGAAGTAAAACCCTCACTAGTTGTGGACAACGTAGTTTTATTTATAGAAAATCCTGAAGCTGCCACATAAAACACAGAACTAATAAATGAATTTAGTAAAGTTGCAGGGTACAAAATCAATACACAAAAATCTGCCATGTTTCTATACACTAACAATGAATTATCAGAAAGGGAAATTAAGAAAGCAGTTTTATTTGCAATTGCATCTCAAGGAATAAAATACCTTGGAATAAAAGTACCCTAGGTGGTGAAATACCCATACACTAAAATCTAGAACACACTGATCCATAGAAAGAAAAGAATAATTAACATTGATTCTTCTCAAATGTTTTGAAAAAATTTGAAGTGGAGGGAACACTGTCAAACTCATTTTACCAGACCAGTATTATGCTAATACCAAAGCCAGATAAGGACACTACAAGAAAAGAAAACTAAAGACCAATACCCCTGTTAAACATTGATGCAAAAATTCTCAACAAAATACTAGCAAACTTAAGTTAACAGCAAATTTAAAAGATTATACACCGTGATAAAGTAGAGTTTATCTTGGGATGCGAGGATGGTTCAACATACACAGATGAATATATGTGATACATAGCATCAATAGAATGAAAGATAAAAATTATATGATTATCTAATAGATGCAGAAAAATCGCTAGATAAAATGCAATATCCTTTCATGATAAAATCTGTCAACACATTGGGTACAGAAAGAATGTAACTCAACATAACAAAGGCCTTATATGGCAATCTCTCAGATAACTTTATACTCACCGGTAAAACATTTTCCTGTAAGATCGGAAACAAAATAATAATGGCCACTGTCGCCACTCCTATTCAAAAGAGTACTGAAAGTTTTAGCCAGAGCAAACAGGAAAGAAAAGAAAAGAAAAGTCATCCAAATTAGAAATAAAGTAGTAAAATTTTCTCTGTTTGCTGATGATCTGACCATTAAGGTCATCTATGTATTAAACATAGATAATCCTGAAGAATCCACCAAAATCTTGTTAGAATTAATCACCAATTTCAGTAAAGTAGCTGGATATAAACCAACATACAGAAATCAGTTGTGTTCATAAACACTAACACTAAAACATCTGAAAAAGAAATAAAACAATCCCATTCACAAGAGTGTCAAAAACTGTGAAACCCTATGAAATACATTTAACCAAGGAAGTGAAAAATCTGTACACTAAAAACTGTAAGATTATGATGAAAAAAAATTGAAGAAGACACAAACAAATGGAAAGATGTCCCATGTTCATGGATTGGAAGAATTAGTATTGTTAATGACCGTTGTACTCATAGCCATCTATATATTCAATGCAATTTCTCAAAATTACAATGTCATTTTTCACAGAAATAGAAAAAACAATCCTAAAATTTATGTGAAGCCACAAAAGACCCTGAATAGCCAAAGTAATCCTGAGGGGGAAAAAAAATAAGAGGCATCTCACTTTCTGATTTCAATCTTTTCTACAGAGTTATAGTAATAAAAACAATATGGTACTGGCATAAAAATGGACACATAGACCAGTGGAACAAAAGCAAGTGTCCATAAATAAACCTTCACATATACAGTCAATTAATATTTGACAAGGGTTCAAAGAATGCTCAATGGATAAATGAGAGCTTTTCAATAAATGGTGCTGGGAAAACTGGATAACCTCATTTAGAAGAATGAAACTGGACCCCTAAGTTATACCAGTCACAAAAATTAATTCATTATGGATTAAAAATTTAAACATAACACCCTAAAATGTAAAACTCCTGGAAGAAAACATAAGGAAAAAATCTCTAGTCTTTGGCAGTTTCCTGAATATGACACCAAAAGCATAAGAAACAAAAGAAAAAATAAATGTCTGACCATATCAAACTGAAAAGCTTGTGCACAGCAAAAGAAACAATCAACAGAATAAAAAGGTAACATACAGAATGGGATAACATATTTGCAAATCACATATAACTGATAAGGGGTTAATATCCAAAATACATAGAGAAATTACACAACTCAACAGCAAAAAAAAAAATCTGATTAAAAAATGAGAAGAGGAGGTGAATAGATTTTTTTCCCCCAAAATCACATTTGAATGACCAACATGTACATGAAAAAGTACTTAACATCAGTTATCATTAAGGAAATGCAAAAGAAAACCAGAAGATATCACTTCACACCTGCTAAAATTACTATCATCAAAAAGATACAAGATAATAAATGTTGGCAAAGATGTGGAGAAAAGGAAACCCTTCTGCTGTATTGGTGGAAATGTAAATTGGTTCAGCCACTATGGAAAACAATATGGAGGTTCCTCAAAAATTAAAAATAGAACTATGTTATGATCCAGCAATTCCACTTCTAGGCACAGATACAAAAAAATGAAAATAAGATCAGAAAGAGATGTCTCCCCTCCCATGTTTATTGCAGCATTGTTCACAACAGCTAAGATATAGACAACCTAAGTGTCTGTCAGCAAATAAATGAGTAAAGAAGAATTGGTATATACCATACATAATCAATTATCATTCAGCCATGAGAAAGAAGGACATCCAGTATCCAGCTATTTGGGACAACATGCATGTAACTTGAGGACATTATGCTTCATCAAATAGGACTGATAGAGAAAGACAAATACTGTATGATATAACTTATATGTGGAATCTAAAAAAGCTAAACTCATAGAAACAGAATAGATGGTTTCCAAGGTCTAGGGAGTAGGGGAAATGGGTAGATGTTGGTCAAAGAGCACAAACTACCAGTTATAAGAGGAATAATTCTTGAGGATCTATCATACAGCATGGTGAAAATTGCTAATAATACTATATTATATACTTGAAAGTGGCTAAGTACACATTAAATATTCTCACCACAAAAAAAGAAATGGTAATTAGGTGATGTGATGGAGGTGTTAGCTAATGCTATGGTGCTAATCATTTTGTAATATGTGTATCAAATTAACACTGTGCACCTTAAACTAACACAATGTTATATCTCAATTTTATTTCAATAAATCTGGAAAAAATGTACAGCATGTGATGCACCTAATATAAACATTGATATCTCCAATCAATTCAAACTTCTCCTAGCAATATTTTGATACATTATTATGCTAACAAATTTTCTCCTCTTTCTCCACTGAAATAAAAATCCTTAGTCCAACAGGGCTAGAAGAGGATTACAGGGAAGGAAGCAAGTAAGACAAACCCAAACTTCCATGAATGAAAATGTTTATTAATATATAACAATCACTTACTATATGTCTACATCAACATTAAAAAGTACAATCAGGGGCCCAACCCCGTGGCTTAGTGGTTAAGTGCATGTGCTCTGCTACTGGTGACCTGGGTTTGGATCCTGGGCATGCACTGATGCACCACTTGTCCAGCCAAGCTGAGGTGGCATCCCACATACAGCAACTAGAATGATGTGCAACTATGACATACAACTATCTACTGGGGCTTTGGGGGAAAAAAGAAAGGAGGAGGATTGGCAATAGATGTTAGCTCAGAGACGGTCTTCCTCATGACAAAGAGGAGGATTAGCATGGATGTTAGCTCAGGGCTGATCTTCCTCACCAAAAAAAAAAAAAAGCAAACAACAAATATAAAACAAATTGTTTGCATCTTATTAACAACTATTTATAGATTTGAATAAAATAAAGTTTGATTTTTACCTTTGGGAAATAAATGTAGAAATGTATTACTAATAAAATATAAATAATTTTTGTTTTTTGTATTATTTTTTTGTGAAAGTTGAAATTCTTCATTGTGAAATAAATGAACTCCTTACTTTTATATTTAATTCCCTTCAGTGTTAACACTCTATTACTATAATTTTAAGAATTTTAAAACATCAGCATTTGAATGAGGTTTGCAGATGTATGCAAGTATAAGTAGTCTTGGCTGTTTTTACCAGTTTGACCTACAGCTCAGTAAGCTTTGGTATAGACGTACATTCAGATTTAAGGACAGTGGTGCCTCCCATGAACTGGTTGATCATAAATAAGTCTCTAAAATAAATAAATATTACTGGCAACTCAAATTCAATATATATTTCTGAAGTCGTTAACTGTTTCCCACTGCCTAGAACTATGCCGTCTTTCTGGTTTTGCTTTACCCATTAATGGTTTACTTTGTTTTAATCATCCTGCTTTAAAAATTAATACTTCATTTCAGTGTTAAGAAGTATGGACAAAGTCTATTCACACTGAATTCCCATTACTTAGCAGAGTCTGTGGCTCATTGTATGTTCTCAATAAATGCTTGTTACAGGAATTATTAACTTATGTTTCTATGACCTCTGATATCAAAGGTTTTCAATGATGCATTAATTATATTTACAATTTTTGAGAGTTTGTGTTGTCTCCACAAAAAGGTCTATAATTTGTCTTCAGATATTGGAAGCACTCCATAATATATTCCCTAATTCCTTCATCATCTTATGTTTACTACTTTCTCCCCAGTTCCACTAGGAACCAGAAGTTCCCACAACCCTCTTTTATGATTTTTTGCTTAACCAGTCAATCAGGTTTCTGGACTATCCTCCCATGATGCTGGAATGATGGACAAAAATCTTTTATGCCACCCCAGATTGAGAATGAAATCTATTCTTGAACCAAAGAAGAATGCTCTAGTGGTGAGCTTCCTAACTCTAAGTTCAAAGGTGGAGGAAACACACACTACATGTCACATGGCCTTGTCTACGTTTGTGCAACTCTTATCCAAGGTAAAGTTTTTTTCTCTCCATCTAGCATCCAATTTTCCTTGTTTAATAATACTAAAAGTTCAGAAAAGATATTAGCATGCAGTTTACTTCTTTCTTTCTTCTAGAAACTTGTATACTAATCATAGAAGATCACTTTTAGATGTAACTTTTAGCTTTAAATACAGTCATATCTCAATGTTTCCTCCCAGAAAAAAGAAAAACCTTTGTACCTTTACTCAGTGAATGTACTACAGTCAAATCAGTCTTACCATTTTGCTTTTATCAAGATTCTCAAAATACACTATATATTCATTAATTTTTACTTAACTGGACTCAAATTTTTTTTTATTTCTCTACTAGATTTCTCATTATATAAATAAAGCATACAAAATATGTCTTTAAATTTATATTTAACTAGAGGCCATTTACTCACTAATCTTGGTAAGACTACATATTCATATGTTTAAAAATTATTTATATGTTCCTACCTTATGTCATTACATTGAAGTTTTGACTGTAAAACAAACAAAAGACAAAAACACCAAATCATTTCTTACTGAAAGATGTTTGATATGGAAATCCTGGGCAATATTAAGTCTGAGGTACACATTTATATTTTATACTATATGACACTGTCATTTTTATTTTTGGAATTTTTGTATAAATCTATAATATTGATGACCCACTTGAGGTAGCAATTATAAACTTTATCGTAAAACTTCAGATATCAGACTTACTTGACCAGTGTGCGTATGATTCCAAATAACTGGTTATTACTCATAATTCAGTCAATTGCAGTGAAAATTCATGGAAGAGGCAGAAGTCACTGAATAGCACTAAAAACAGATGGAATGAAACCATCACTCATTTTTAAGGAGTTTATATGCAATCAATATATGATAGATGTTACTTAGCCTACGGAGATGAGTGTGCTATTGAAGAAATAACTATATTAAGAAAGTAGCAATATAAACTAAAAATTTCCTAATGCTTTGAAGAGATAAGAAAATTTAACGCAAGTAAAGTATCTTTAAAATATTTCATTTTATGTCTCATCTTAATACAAAACACCAACCAGACATGAAATTACATATGAAATTAATTTCTATTAAATCAAGATGATAATGGTACCTTCCTCACAGGGTTGTTTTGAAGATTAAATTAGACACATTGAAAAACACATTAAACAACACACACACATATACATACATGCATATGCACACACATATACATACATGCGTATGTGCACACACACACAGAACAGAGCCTGGCACATAGTAAGTACTCAAAAACAATAGTTATTATTGTTGTTTTTATTATTACTATTGTTTCTATAGTCTATTAGTATTTCTATTATTACTATATTGTTTATATCTTTACATTTTAAATATTCATTTAAGCTATTATATATTTGAGAGAGAGAAAGGGAGAGAACGAAATACACAGGATGCAAGAGAATATACCTGAGAAAAGAGAAGTGAATTTCAATGAGGTGAATCAGAAGTATAATTGTACTCTCTCTTTGGTAAAATCGGTCCATGAGGCCCCCTGGGGAAGAAAGCCACCCAGCATGTTGAATGAGAATGTGTGGGTTGGCTTCCTCACTCACACACACATACAGGTAGTGTGAGAAAGTAAGGCAGTGTTCCTTATTCTGAAATCAATCAGCTGAGCTTCTCAAATTTTATTTCCTACTAGCCAATTGATGTTTTTATTAACCATTTTCTGCCCTTCTGACTTTTCAGGGCGATGCATCGTGCCTTAAGAATTATTGCCAGAGTGATCTTACCTCTGCCCCTCCTTGCTGCCACTTCACATTAGGGGAAAATTGTAATTAGTGTCTCACAATGACGTAAAAATCATTGTGCCCAATACTGATCTGCCCAAGTAAGTCCCCTGAAACAATGAATGGAAGCACCATGTATAATTGCCCAACACAGAAATCAGAAAATCATGCTGACTTCTCTTTATCTCTGCCATGCACATATCACCATCGCCTGCCTGTTCTACCTACAGGAATACCTCTCATGGGTTATTCCTTCTCATGGGCTGCATACCATGTGCAACCATGATGGTTCTAATATGTCCGTTCTACCACTAGTTTTCAGTTGAACAGACCTGTCTGGGTTCAGCACCACCAGTATACAATCACACACGTCTCAGCTCTCCTCGAAGCCAGTGGAGGGTGTCCAACCAAGCACATGTGGACAATGACAACAGAAGAGTGCTGGAACTGGAGGCACACACCTTCTTGCTCCTTCATCCTGCTGGTTAGCATTTGAATGTGATGATGTGTGGTTCTGCATTCTTCCTGGATGAGTTGTACAGAGAACAAAGCCCAGGAATTCAGGAGCAGAAAGCTGTGACCCACCAGACAACATACTGTTGATCATAAAAATGTGGGAATATTAATGAAAAATAAGTCACCAAATTGTTCAAAAAATTTGATTTGGGAAGGGAAAAGACAGGAGGTTGCTCTGTGAAAATTGTTTGCTATCATTAACATTTCTTTCTGTTGGATCACAAATTTTGGGGAGTAATGGTTCTAATATAATTCCAGTATATTTTATTCAAAATGCATAGCACTTGCTTCTATGAGATAGAAATTGAAAGTATTATAATATCATAATGATAATTCAAGTAATGTTCTGCCTCCAATTTCTGCCCACATCAATACACTTTTGCCCTAGTCTAGGTTAACCTTCCTGGAACATACTTTTGAGAATGCAAATAATTTGCTAGGTTACATTCTATGTACATTCCATTACGTTTACATTAAAAAATGACACATAAAATCTCCCTATTTTTAGTTCCCACTTCCAGCGAAACTGAAGTATTTATATCTACATAACATTGTCTTTCTTGCATCTTTGCCCACACCCCTATTCTTTCTTCCACGTAAACAGTCTTCCCCACCATTTCTAAGGGCTTTGAAGTCTTCTAATCTTTGAGATTTATGTTAAATCTTCCTTCTGTGGAGACTTTCTTGCTCTCTTTAGACTTCTTTTCCTTGCTTGTCTTTGTTGCCCAGAACTAGACAGCTCTGTCAGGATATCATGTTTGATCTCCAGCTTCACCATCCGTGTTTAGTTGTACTCTCTGTATGCCGAACATGACCAAGCTTTCTAACTCGACCCCTAATGTCTCCCAAAGGTTCACATCTCTCACTCCATTTCACTTTACCAGTTTTACACCACCCAGTACAGGACCTTCTTGCCAAGTCTTTTCACGTCTAGCATACTGGGCTCACTGCTGCCTCAAAGGCTGCAAGCACAGAGCCACACCAAGAGGACCCCCTGGGCTTATACTCTTCTCAGTGGGAGAAAGAGAGCTCAAGGTGGACAGCCAGCTCTGCCAGCATTGTGGGTCACTTCCTGGGAGGCCCATTTGAGTCTCGCCTCACAGGGATTGTGGGGGTAATTTGTGCGGCTGACTGCTGGAGATCAGACTGTGATGGGGAGTGGGAGAGGGGCTTACAGCAACCAGCACTCAGATTGTGGCTGGCTGAGTTTCTACTCACTGTGGCACACAAGTAGAAATCCCAGCCAGGGGATCTGCCCATCTGCAGAGAAAAGGCAGTAGAGCTGTGTGGCCAGGAAAATTGTGAGCAGTTCTGCCTGATTTTCAACACCAAACAAAGAGCATCACCAGCCTTGGAACCTGTTCTGCTACTGCACATAGGCAGGAAAAATAATTCATAGCTCTGCCTACTGCTGAGTACTACCCCCAGCCCTGCTAATCAGAATATTTGACTTCATCACCTGGAAAGCTGCATATCTCAGCAGCACTTGAGTGGAGAGACTGACCAGTGGATATGTAAGGTGGCAGAGCAAGGATGTAGACCTCATTTGGCCATGGAACTCAGGGAGAAGTTCTGTCTGATAGGAGACCCCAAACACTGAGCCTCACTGAGGGCCTGTTCTGCCTCCACCTCCAAGCAGGGAAGCTACTTTATTGTCCCACCTACTGTTGAGTGTATCCCCCCAGCTCTGGCAACCAGGAAGCCTGACCACAGCACCTGAGAAGCTGTATGGCCCGGCAGCACTCAAATAGAGAGTATGGCCAGCAGCTCTGGCCAGAATAAGAGCCAGAATTTTTAACACATCTACTCAGTGACTCCTTACACAATTTTGCCTAACTTGAGACCCAGAACAATGAGCCTTGCTGGCTTTGGTGTCTCTTTTGTTGCCATTCAAAAGTAACAAAGTTAATTCATACCTCTGCCTATGGCTGAGGGTAACTCTCAGGCATTTCCAATCAGGAAGACATACCAGAGCAACTGGGAAGCTGCATAGCCCAGCAGCACTTGAGAAGAGAGCCTAAAATTGGCTCCACCCTTCTCAGAGCCAGCCAGTGGCCCTGTCTGGCCAGGGAACTTGATGTGCAGTTCTGTCTGATTTCGTCCAAAACAACAAACCTCGCCAGCTTTGGGGCATGTTCTGTGGTCCCACTCTGGCAAATATGCTAATTAGTAGTGTGACCCACTGATGGATACAGTCTTCAGCCTGTACCCTTTCCTCACCAGAAAACATACCCAGAACATCCAGGGAGCTATGTAGCCTATCCTGCAGCTCTGCTTACAGCGGCATATGAGCAGTGAACCCAGGCAGCCAAGCTGCTTACCTTTATAGCAAAATTGGTGGTCCTATCTGGCCAGGAACATTAGTGCACAGTTTGCCAGATTAAGATGCCAAAAGAGAGCCATGCCATCTGTAGAGCCTATTCTGCCACCCACCCTGGCTGGGTGGTAAAGCTAACATAGTGCTTCCTACTGCTGAGTATAGTACCTAGTCTTGCCTGACAAGGAAACCTGACCAGAGAATCCAGGCAAATGAAGAGCCCATAACATAGGACTCAAATCAATATAAACAATCAAGACTAAATTAGGAAGAAATAAAAAATCTGAACAGACCAGTAATAAGTAAGGGGATTGAATCAGTAATAAAAATCTCCCAACAATGAATAGCCCTACTAGGTTGTTTGTTTCTAGGAATTTATCCATTTCTGCTAGATAGTGCAATTTATTGACATATGGTTGTTTCTAGTAGTATCTTATGATACCTTGTATTTTTGTGGTATCAGTTGTAATGTCCACTCTGTCATGCATAATTTTATTAATTTTGGTCCTCTCTTTTTCTTGATTCATCTATCTAGAGATTTTCCATTTTGTTTGTTTATCTTTTCAAAGAATCAACTTAGTTTTGTTCATTTTTCTCTTTTCTCTATTACATTTACTTCTGCTCTAATGTTTATTATTTCTTTCCTTCTGCAAATTTTGGGCTTAGTTTTTTCTTCTTTTATTAGTTCATTTAGGTGAAAAGTTAGGTTATTTATTTGAGATCTCCCTCTTTTCTTGATGTATATGTTTATAAGTATAACTTCCCACTTAAAACTGCTTATGATGTATTTCATAAGTTTTGGTACATAGTGTTTCCATTTTTGTCTCAAGATAATTTTTTATTTCCCTGTTAATTTCTTATTTGATCCATTAGTTGTTCAGCAGTGTGTTGTTCAATTTCCATGTATTTGTGGATTTGCCAGCTTTCTTCCTGTATTGTTTTCTAGTTTCACATCACAGTGGTCTCAAAAGTTACTTGATAGAAACTCTATCTTCTTGAACTTGTTTAGATATGTTTTGTTGCATAATATATGCCTTATCTTTCAAAATTTTCCATGTGTACTTCAGAAGAATTTGTTGACTGGTCCATTTGGTCTATAGTGTTGTTCAAATTTGCTGTTTCCTTACTATTCTCTGTCTAAACAACCTATCCATTGTTGGGAGGGGTGTCAAAGTCCACAACTATAATTGTATTGCTGATTATTTCTCCTTTTTTTTCAATATTTGCTTTATATATTTAGGTGCTCCAATGTTGGGTGCATAAATATTCACAATTGTTATATTTTCATGAAGGATAGATTCCTATTATTATATATTGACCCTATTTGTCTCTTTTTTACCATTTTTAGCTTCAAGTCTATTTTGTCTGATATAAGCAATGCTTTATTTTTGGATATCAGTTGCATGAAATATCTTTTTGTTTTCCTTAACTCTCAGTCTACATACATCTTTAAACTTAGAATTAGTCTCTTGAAGTCATCAAACATTGAATCATTTTTTTATTCAGCCATTAAATGCCACTTGATTTAAGAATTTAATCCATTTATGTAGCTGTAGTTATTAATAGGTAAGAATATGATATTGCCAGTTCATTGTTGTTTGGCTGTTCTTAGATCCATTGTTTCTTGCTTTTTATCTTACTGTCTTCTTTTGTGATTTGATAACATTTTGTAGTAGTACGTTTTGACTCCTTTATCATAATCTTTTGTGTAACTATTGCAAGTGTTTTCCTTGTGGTTACTATGAGGCTCACATAAAATATTTTATATTTATAACACTTCATTTTAAGCTAATAACAACTTAACTTTGATAGCATTCCTAAACCTTACACATTATTTCCCCCTCCTCACATTTTAGGTTATTGGTGTTAAAATGTACATATATTTTTTGTACATATATTTCTATGTCGTGTCTCCAATAACAAATTATTGTGTCATTGTTATGTTTTAATGTTTGTTTTTTAACTTCAAAATAGAATTGTTAATGAATAATGCACCACCATTATAATATTAGAGAATCTGACTTTGACTATATATTTATCCTTAATAATGGGTTTTAAACCTGATTTCATATGCTTTTGCAATGTTAATTTGCATCCTTTTATTTCTGCTAGAAGAACTCCCTATAGAATTTCTGTTTTTTTATTTTATTTATTTATTTATTTATTATTTTTTGTTTATTGCAGTAACATTGGTTTATAACATTGTAAAAATTTCAGGTGTACATCATTGTACTTCTATTTCTGCATGGACTACATCATGTTCACCACCAAAATACTAATTACAACCCATCACCACACACATGTACTGAATTATCCCTTTCACCCTCTTCCCTCCCCCCATAGAATTTCTTGAAGACAACCCTAGTGGCAATAAGTTACCTGAGCTTATGTTTGTCAGGAAATTCTTTCTCTTCATTTCTTCAGGATAATTTTGCAGGGTATGGTATTCTTGATTGATAGTTTTTTTCTTTCAATATTTTGAATGTATCTTCCCATTCTCTCCTGGCTAGAAAAGTTTCTGTTGAAAAATCCATCAATAACCTTAAGGGGTTTCTGTTGTAAAAGACATGACATTTTTCCTTGGTACTTTCAAAATTCTCACTTTGTCTTTGATTTTGGCAATTTAATTACAATGTATCTAGGTATAGCCCTTCTTGGGTTCAACCTATTGGGGCTCTTTTTGCCTTATGACAAAGAAGCCTGGCTGGAGTACTTAGAAAGCTGTGAGCCCAGCAGCACTCAAGCTGAGAGCCCAGCTTGTGGCACTGCCTAGAGAGAGAACCAGGGTGGTGGCCCCATCTATCCAGGGAACTTGGTGCATAGTTCTGTGTGATTTCAGACCACAAACAAGCCTTTCTGGCTTTGGAGACTCTTCTGCCACTCTGCCCAGGATCAGAAGTTAACGTCACAATTTTGAAGATGATGTCATGTTCCTCCATTTAGACTTCTTAAAAAAGAGGGATGAAGGTGATGTAGGTTAGAGTTCATGGAAAAGATAAAAATACTTATTCTAGCTTGTACTTACTGGGATATAAAATGTATCAGTAAGTTCTTATCAAATAAGTAAATATGTTTTATTTTCATTTTCCCCAATGATAATACATGTTATTCTTTAATTTGGAATCTTTTTTCTAAATTTCCTGTAACTCATCTTGTAATCACTTCCTTAGAAAGAAAACTTCAGCATTGAAAAAATAATTGAATGTCAGTTTTAGATGGGATACACATTTTGGAATCCAAACACCAAATTTTAAATGAAAAATCTTAAGGACAGTTCACACTTGCCTATACTTAATCATTGATGGAAATATTATAAAATATAAAATACAAAGATGTATATGTGGTGCTTTTCCTCAAGCAGTCCACCATGAGAAAGGTAGACAAAGAGATCATTATGATATAGTTACAGAGATACTCGTGGGTGCATTGTGTTCAAGGGAAAAGGCATCTAACCTGGCCATGGCTGGCTACAGAGAAGAGGAAAAGGAGGTGGAGTTGGCACATATTAGGAGGCAATGCTATGGAAGATGTAATAACTAAGTGTAGACTTTGGACATGACTCAATTTTAGAGTTATGTAAATATGTGAAAACATCCCTGGAAAGTTAATATGATAGCAATGCTAAACTAAACATTGCAAATATTCAACCTTTATCTAAAGGAAAAATAAGTAACTACAGTGGGCTGAATATAGAGAAAGTGTGTTACTAGGGTACAATAATCATTCTGTTAAAGTGAAATTTAGCTCTGATCTCATATTTCCATTTTACTAAATAACAAAACAAAAAATATAAACAAGAATGCAACAAAAAGTCAAAAGTTAATTAGAATTATGTTTCTTGAAAACCATCTTTCATATGTTGACTTCCAGGAAGGACTTCCTCTCTGATATTATACCACTACTTACTTGCACAACTCAGCAAGTAACCCTTTGATCTACGTGCAATAGTCTTCATGACACACGACCTGGTGAATACAGTATTCTCTCCATTATAAAATAATATAATCATATTACCATGACTAGTTACATTGACATCCTAGATACCTACTCAGCTCTTTGGCATCCTTAAGCATAATTTTCTACATTTTACAAAAATACAGATAATTTTATGGAAACATTTGTTATATAATGTGTGACTGTATTACAAAAAATAATTCTTACAAAGTTTTAAAATTTTAGGAGGAAGAAGTTGAAGTCTTGGGTAATCATTTACTTTCTTTTTTTTTTTTTTAGCTTATTTATTGCAGTAACATTGGTTTATAACATTGCAAAAATTTCAGGTGCACATCATTGTACTTCTATTTCTGCATGGACTACATCATGTTCACCACCAAAATACTAATTGCAACCCATCACCACACACATGCACCGAATTATCCCTTTCACCCTCCTCCCTCCCCCCTTCCCCTCTGGTAACCACCAATCCAATCTCTGTCCCTATGTGTTTGTTTATTGTTGTTATTATCTACTACTTAATGAAGGAAATCATACAGTATTTGGCCTTCTCCCTCTGACTTATTTCACGTTGCATTATACCCTCAATGTCCATCCATGTTGTCACAAATGGCTGGATTTTGTCGTTTCTTATGGCTGAGTAGTATTCCATTGTGTATATATACCACAGCTTCTTTATCCATTCGTCCCTTGATGGGCACTTAGGTTGCTTCCAAGTCTTGGCTATCGTGAATAAGGCTGCAATGAACACAGGGGTGCATGTACCTTTGCAAATTGGTGTTTTCAAGTTCTTTGGATAAATACCCAACAGTGGAATAGCTGGATCATATGGTAGTTCTATCCTTGATTTTTTGAGGAATCTCCACACTGTTTTCCATAGTGGCTGCACCAGTTTGCACTCCCACCAGCAGTGTATGAGACTTCCCTTCTCTCCACATCCTCTCCAACACATGTTGTTTCCTGTCTTGTTAATTATAGCCATTCTGACGGGTGTGAGGTGATATGTCATTGTAGTTTCGATTTGCATTTCCCTGATAGTTAGTGATTTTGAACATCTTTTCATGTGTCTGTTGGCCATCTGTATATCTTCTTTGGAGAAATGTCTGTTCAGGTCTTTTGCCCATTTTTTAATTGGGTTGGTAGTTTTTCTGTTTTTGAGATGCATGAGTTCTTTATATATTTTGGAGATTAAGCCCTTATCAGATGTATGGTTTGCAAATATCTTCTCCCAATTGTTAGGTTGTCTTTTCGTTTTGTTGATGGTTTCCTTTGCTGTGCAGAAGCTTTTTAGTTTGATGTAGTCCCATTTGTTTATTTGTCTATTGTTTCTCTTGCCCGGTCAGATGTGGTGTTTGAAAAGATGTTGCTAAGACCGATGTCGAAGAGCGTACTGCCTATGTTTTCTTCTAGAACTTTCACAGTTTCAGGTCTTACATTCAAGTCTTTAATCCATTTGGAGTTAATTTTTGTGTATGGTGTAAGGTAAGGATCTACTTTCATTTTTTTGCATATGGCTATCCAGTTTTCCCAACACCATTTGTTGAAGAGACTTTCTTTTCCCCATTGTATGTTCTTGGCTCCTTTGTCAAAGATTAGCTGTCCATAGATGTGTGGGTTTATTTCTGGGCTTTCGAATCTATTCCATTGATCTGTGTGTCTGTTTTTGTGCCAGTACTATGCTGTTTTGGTTACCATAGCTTTGTAGTATATTTTGATATCAGGGAGTGTGATACCTCCAGCTTTGTTCTTTTATCTCAGGATTCCTTTAGCTATTCGGGGTCTTTTGTTGTTCCATATGAATTTTAGGATTCTTTGTTCTATTTCTGTGAAAAATGTTGTTGGAACTTTGATAGGGATTGCATTGAATCTATAGATGGCTTTAGGAAGTATGGACATCTTAACTATGTTAATTCTTCCAATCCAAGAGCACGGAATATCTTTCCATTTCTTTGTGTCTTCTTCAGTTTCTTTCAGAAATGTTTTATAGTTTTCGGTGTACAGATCTTTCACCTCTTTGGTTAAGTTTATTCCTAGGTATTTAATTCCTTTTGTTGCAATTGTAAATGGGATGGTATTCTTAATTTCTCTTTCTGCTACTTCGTTGTTAGCGTACAGAAATGCAACTGATTTTTGTATGTTGATTTTGTATCCTGCAACTTTACCATATTCGTTTATTACTTCTAAAAGTTTTCTGGTGGATTCTTTAGGGTTTTCTATATATAAAATCATGTCATCTGCAAATAGTGACAGTTTCACTTCTTCCTTTCCAATTTGGATCCCCTTTATTTCTTTCTCTTGCCTGATTGCTCTGGCTAGGACTTCCAATACTATGTTAAATACGAGTGGTGACAGTGGGCATCCTTGTCTGGTTCCTGTTCTTAGAGGGATAGCTTTCAGTTTTTCACCATTGAGGATGATATTAGCTGTGGGTTTCTCATATATGGTCTTAATTATGTTGAGGTACTTTCCTTCTATACCCATTTTATTCAGAGTTTTTATCATAAATGGATGCTGGATCTTGTCAAATGCTTTCTCTGCATCTATTGAGATGATCATGTGATTTTTGTTCTTCATTTTATTAATGTGGTGTATTACGTTGATTGATTTGCGAATGTTAAACCATCCCTGCATACCTGGAATAAATCCCACTTGATCATGGTGTATAATCTTTTTAACGTATTGTTGTATGCGATTTGCTAGTATTTTGTTGAGGATTTTCAGATCGATGTTCATCAGTGATATTGGCCTGTAATTTTCTTTTTTTTGTGTTGTCCTTGTCTGGTTTTGGTATCAGGGTAATTTCAGCTTCAGAGAATGAGTTAGGAGCTTCCCCTGTCCTCAATTTTTGGAAGAGTTTGAGAAGGATAGGTATTAAGTCTTCTTTGAATGTTTGGTAGAATTCACCAGGAAGCCATCTGGTCCTGGACTTTTATTTTGGGGAGGTTTTTGATTACTGTTTCGATCTCCTTACTGGTGATTGGTCTATTCAAATTCTCCACTTCTTCTTGATCCAGTTTTGGAAGGTTGTATGATTCTAAGAATTTATCCATTTCTTCCAGATTGTCGAATTGGTTGGCATATAGTTTTTCATAGTATTCTCTTATAATCTTTTGTATTTCTGAGGTGTCTGTTGTAACCTCTCCTCTTTCATTTCTGATTTTACTTATTTGTGCCTTCTCTCTTTTTTCTTGGTGAGTCTAGCTAAAGGTTTGTCTATTTTGTTGATCTTTTCAAAGAACCAGCTCTTGGTTTTATTAATTTTTTCTATTGTTTTTGGTCTCTATTTCATTTATTTCTGCTCTGATTTTTATTATTTCCCTTCTTCTACTGATTTTGGGCTTTGTTTGTTCTTCTTTTTCCAGTTCCTTTAGGTGCATTTTTAGATTGTTTATTTGAGATTTTTCTTGTTTGTTGAGATAGGCCTGTATCGCTATAAACTTCCCTCTTAGAACCGCTTTTGCTGTATCCCATAAATTCTGGCATGTAGTATTTTCACTTTCATTTGTCTCCAGGTATTTTTTTATTTCTTCTTTGATTTCTTCGTTAACCCAGTCGTTGTTCAGTAGCATTTTGTTTAATCTCCATGTATTTGTGGCTTTTCTGATTTTCTTCCTATAGTTGATTTCTAGTTTCATACCGTTGTGGTCAGAAAAGATGCTTGGTATTATTTCAATCTTCTTAAATTTATGGAGACTTGTTTTGTGGCCTAATATGTGATCAATCTTGGAGAATGTTCCATGTGCATTTGAAAAGAATGTGTATTCTTCGGTATTTGGATGGAATGCTCTGTATATATCTACTAGGTCCATCTGTTCTAAGGTGTCGTTTAAGGCCAATGTTTCCTTATTGATCTTCTGTTTGGATGATCTCTCTGTTGGTGTAAGTGGAGTGTTAAAGTCCCCTACTATTATTGTGTTACTGTCTATTTCTGTTTTTATGTCTGTTAATAATTGCTTTATATATTTAGGTGCACCTACATTGGGTGCGTAGATATTTACAAGTGTTATAGCCTCTTGTTGGATTGTTCCCTTTATCATTATGTAATGCCCTTCTTTGTCTCTTTTTACAGTTTTTGTTTTAAAGTCTATTTTATCTGATATGAGTACTGCTACCCCAGCTTTCTTTTCATTGCCATTTGTGTGGAGTATCTTTTTCCATCCCTTCACTTTCAGTTTGTGAGTGTCTTTATGTCTGAAGTGTGTCTCTTGTATGCAGCATATATATGGGTCTTGTTATTTTATCCAGTCAGCCACCCTATGCCTTTTAATTGGGGCATTTAGTCCATTGACGTTTAAAGTAGCTATTGATAAGTATGTACTTACTGCCATTTTTTAACTTTTCTTTTTTTTCCTCAGTGTTTAAGTAGTCCTTCTCTGTTCCTTACTTCTTCTATACAGAATTGATGGTCACTTTAGTTTGACCTCTGTCTGAAAGCTGTACTCTTTAACTACCCTCCTCCCTCCTTTTATGTTTTTGATATCATATCTAACCTCTTTTTTGTGCATTTGTATCCATTACGTTCTAATCGTGGAAATAGATAATTTTTCCTATTTGTGGTCTTCTCTTTTCCCCTTAAATCAGTCCCTTTAACATTTCTTGTAGCACTGGTTTCTTGGTGACAAACTCCTTTAATTTTTGCTTATCTGGGAAAATTTTGATCTCTCCTTCCATTTTGAACGATAACCTTGCTGGGTAGAGTATTCTTGGCTGTAAGTTTTTTCCTTTTAGCACTTTAAATATTTTGTGCCATTCTCTTCTAGCCTGTAAGGTTTCTGTTGAGAAGTCAGCTGATAGCCTTATGGGGTTTCCTTTGTATGTAACTTGACATTCTCTTGTGGCTTTTAGGATTCTCTCTTTATCTTTAATTCTGGACACTTTGATTATGATGTGTCTTGGTGTGGGCCTCTTTGGGTTTATCTTGTTTGGGGCTCTCTGTGCTTCCTGTACCTGGATGTCTCTTTCCTTCCTTAGGTTAGGGAAGTTTTCATCTATTATTTCTTGAAATAGATTCTCTGCCCCCTTGTCTCGCTCTTCTCCTTCCGGGACACCTATAACATGGATGTTAGTGCGCTTGATGTTGTCCCAGAGGTCCCTTAGACTGTCCTCACTCTTTTTAATTCTTTTCTCTTTTACCTGTTCACCTTGGGTAATTTCTTCTAGTCTTTCTTCCAGCTCACTGATCCGTTCTTCTGTATCCTCTACTCTGCTTTTGAGTCCCTCTAATGAGTTTTTCATTTCCAGTATTGTATTCTTCATTTCTGATTGGTTCTTTTTATATCTTCCATTTCTTTGTTGACATTCTCACTGAGTTCATCTATTCTTCTCCCCAGATTAGTGAGCATCCTTAACACTCTTAGTTTGAACTCTCTGTCAGGTAGGTTGCTCATTTCTGTTTCACTTAGTTCCTTTTCTGGGGTTTTGTCCTGTTCCCTTACTTGGAATGTATTCTTTTGCCTCCTCATTTTGCCTCTTTCCCTGTGCTTGTGTCTATGTATTAGGTAGGTCAGCTACGTCTCCTGCTCTTGGATAGGTGACCTTATGTAAGTGATGGCTTAGGAGGCTTCCAGTGTGCTTCCCTCAGTTCTCAATGTTCCAGGGGTGGCCCCTATGTGGGCTACGTGTGTCCTTCTATTGTGGCCTGTTAGCTCTCCCTATAGGCGCCCAGGGATGCTGAGTTATGTTCCTGGCCAGCTGTTGTAATGCTCAGCTGCTTGTAGTTGTTGTGGGCCCTTCAGTCTCTTTATCAGGTGTGGGAAGCCCCAGCACAGTTGGCTGCAAGTTCTAATACCACATTTGTGTTGGAGTATTTCTTTTAAGTGAGTAGGCCCCCAGTGTGGCAGGTTGTTAGGCTCAGGGCCTTAGAATTGCTGTAAACCTCTAGCCTATTAGGTCTCTTGTCAGCTCTCTGAGGATTGCAGCTGGGTGGGGCTGTCCTCAGGCACGGGGGCACCCAATTGTTTCAGGCTTTGGAAGGTGGGGCAAACCTCCTATGTGGGTCTTTGAGAAGCACAAGTCTTCTGCAGCTGACAAGCCCTGCCGCCCAGAGGTCCACACACACAGTCAACACAGTCCTGCCCCTTGTGAGTGCCCCGACCTCCCCAAGTGGACCCAGTCTCTCCACGGCGGGAGCCCCACACACTCCGCCACCACCTCACACTCTCCACCCGCTCCTTGTGCACACCCTGCCCCGCTCAAGTCAGCTCAGTTGCCAGGCTGCAGAAAATCCAGTCACCAATCTATGCAGGCCCACACGTTGCCTGAGGGCTTGTTGTTAGGTGGGGCCAGTCTCTAGGGTGGGCTGCCTGCCCTGGCTGAGCTGGATTAAATCGGTGCTCTAGCGGGTGGAGCAGACCCTGGGCTAGCAGGTCTCAGGGAAAACTCCAATGGCGTCTGTGTCAGCATGCCCACACCAGGCCACAACAATGGCCGCCGCCAATGTCCCAGTCCCTGGAGAGGTCTCACCCCTCACCGAGATGCACTCAGGGCCTATTAGGTGAGTCTCTTGTCACCAAAGCAGTGTGCACCTTTCTTTCTGGTGATTTTAGGATGCTTTCTGGAACGGGTGAGTTTGTGCGCGGGCCCTTTAAGAGCCAGTTTTAGTTTCTTTGTGAACCGGGTTTTCTGGGGGTGCTCCCCAATGCTTTAGTAGCAGGCAAAGTCAGATATTATGCCACTGGTGTCGATTGTGCTGGGTCCACAAAATGTCCACAGCGGGGGCGCTCCCCGGCTCAGGGCCCCGCGTCTCCAGGGAGGCTGCGTACCTGTGCGCTGCTCCTGGCGGCCGTGAAGCTGGCGGCTTGTGAAGGCGGCGTTTTTCCTCACCGGAAGGGAGTCTTTGCCTCTTCTACCCCAGTTAGGATTGTCCGTTGTTGCAGGAGTTCCTCTTATCCAGTTTTCAGTTCTGTCTCAGGGGTAATTTTTCCACGAGTAGTTGTAAATTGGCTGTGTCCACGGGAGGAGGTGAGTTCAGAGTCTGCCTACGCCGCCATCTTGACTCCGCCTCCTCATTTACTTTCAATAAGGGCCTTGGGTGATGATAATTAGGACCTCAGAGGGAACAATACATTATTTAAGGTGTGTATTTACAAAAACAATCACACATGAAAACTTTATCAGGAGTTTGGAAATATCTACTTCTTTCCATACTTAGAGTGACAGAGACTTTGATTTTGTTCTCAGAAGAAACTAATAATGGATTTCTTCTCGCTATTGAATATAGGAAATACAACAAACATTTCAAGCATTTTTTTCTACTACTTTTATGTGGAAAGTTTTTTTGGAACATATTTATCACTGCTGCCCAAACATTTTTATTCCTAAAGCTATAGATAATAGGGTTACTGTGGGTGTGACGATGGGGTAGAATACGCCCAGGCATCACCCTGGCCTGGAGTGTGGTATGACTGAGGCATCATGCTTGAGTGTGGGTGGCAGGATGGGGTAGAACACGGCCAGGCATTACCCTGGCCTGGAGTATGGTAGGACTGAGGTGTCATGTTTGAGTGTGGGTATGAGGATGGTGTAGAACATGCAAAGGTGTCACCCTGGCCTGGATTGTGGTATGACTGAGGCATCATGCACGTGAAAATATGGTTAGTGTGGGTATGAGGATGGTGTGGAACATGCCCAGGCACCACCCTGGCCTGGAGTGTGGTAGGACTGAGGCGTCATGCTTGAGTGTGGGTGTGAGGATGGGTAGAACATGCCCAGGCATCACCCTGGTCTGGAGTGTCATATGACTGAGGTATCATGCTTGAGAGTGAGTGTGAGGCTGGGGTAGAACACGCCCAGGTGTCACTCTGGCCTGGAGTGTGGTATGACTGAGGCGTCATGCTTAAGTGTGGGTGTGAGGCTGGGGTAGAACACGCCCAGGCATTACCCTGGCCTAGAGTGTGGTATGACTGAGGCGTCATGCTTGAGAGTGGGTGTGAGGCTGGGGTAGAACACGCCCAGGCATCACCCTGGCCTGGAGTGTGGTATGACTGAGGCGTCATGCTTGAGTGTGGGTGTGAGGCTGGGGTAGAACACACCCAGGCATCACTTTGGCCTGGAGTGTGGTATGACTGAGGCATCATGCTTGAGTGTGGGTGTGAGGCTGGGGTAGAACATGCATAGGTGTCACCCTGGCCTGGAGCGTGGTAGGACTGAGAAGTTATGCACATGGAAACAAATGGCCCATCATGATGACAACCATGTGGAAAACAGGAGGAGAATGACTTTTCTGTGCCTCAGATGATTTCATTTGGAGGAGAGTAAGGAGAACCTGGACATAAGAAGCAAAGATTAGAGAGAAAGGGATGAGGAGGAAAATGATGTCACTTCTATAAACTCCTCGTTTGTAGTGTGTTGTGTCCACACAGGAGAATTCCAACATTGCAGGGACTTCACAGAAAAAATGAATAGCTCTTGAGCCACAGAAGAAAGGTGGAGTGTGTAAGCTGTGTGAACTATGGAGTTGACCGTCTCAACAAGCCAGGACCCTCTAGCCATGAGAATGCTGACCTAGTCATTCATAAGAATGGGAGAGTGCAGTGGTGACAGATGGCTACATAGCAATCATAGGACATTGCTGCCAGAAGAAATCACTCTCCATTCAAGAGGGTGAGGGATAGAAACATCTGGAAGCCACAACCTGCAAAAGAAATAGTTCTGCTGCCTCATAAAAGGTTAGTGACCATTTTGGAAACAATATTGGAAATATGCAAGATATCCATAAAAGAGAGATGGCTGAGCAGGAAATACAATGGTGTGTGGAGTTGTGAGTCCCTGTGGATAAGGAGAATCATGACTGTATATTCTGTTATAGTCATAATAAAAATAATGAATATAAAGGAGAAGAAAAGTGGACATTTTTGGGAAGAAGAGAAGAGTTCCAGCAGAATGAAGTCACAGCTGAAAGTGTGATTCTCAACCCATGATGTATTTTCCTATGTTACATAAAAAATAAAAATATAAATAAATAAAAACTAAATAGAAAAGGAAGAAAAAGTAGTGTAAATGTCAAACTCGTTTCCATACATCTGCATAATAAAAGAGAGCTAGTGATGCACAGTTTGCCATCAGAGTCAAAGGACCCTCAATCAGCTTTTGAAAAGGGGATGTTTTACAAGATGGGCATTTATTTGTTTAAATTAGGTGATGATATTCATAATATTGAGTGGGCACTTAGCTCTATGTAGAGTCACAAACTCTTAACTCCATATTGTTCACTCAAGTCCAGTCTTTTCCCAAATGTCACCTTCTCCAAGAGGTCTACCCCTGAACACCCTATTTATAACCACAAGGTTTCCACTAGCAGTCCCACTTTCCTGGTCCTCTTTACTGTGGTCATTTGACTTTTTTGCAAATCACCTTTCACTTTTCAGCATATTAAATAAACATATGAACTATAATTTTTCTTTATTGTCATGTCACCCACAAGAAATTAATCTTCATGATGGTAGACCTTTGTTTTGTTCACTGCAATAAACCAAATACCTAGAACAGTGCCTGGCACATAACAGTTGCTCACTGATATATGTGAAATATGTGAAAAACTGAATGGGCCATGGAACTCAATTTTCTCATGCAATTTTTATTCAGATAATGTTTAAAGAGATTGGAATGTATTGTTTCTAAGTTTTTCCAAAAATAATAATAATGAAATGCTGTTAAAAAAAAAAACTAGCTTAATCTATGCTGGTAACTTGAAACATCACTTATATTTCAAATCAAAAAAAATAAAAATTTTATCCAGTGAAAATCAACAGTCTTTATAAGAATAAATTTTATTTTTGCCAGTTTTATTAACTTATAGAAGTTGAATTATATTTTATTAATTCTTTATTGGGGCATCATAGGTGCTAACAATATTGTTTTTACATGGATAGTGTTTACTTAACTGTTCACTTTATAATTATTTGTGCAAATTCAGTATGCATGATCTATCCCTCAATATGAATAAAAGTCAGGAGGTTTTTGGATCTAAGATTTTTTTCAAGGAAGCCTTTTTGTGTATATTAAGATTTTGTGTCTTTGTATATATGAAAAGTATTTATCACTTGAAAGAAGCAATCAATGACTTTAGTCACTTCAGTGCAAAATTAACCTTTGTTCACTATTTTCTACATAAACTTCTTGTGGCTTAAATTAGCCACTCTATTTTAAGGCAACATAGACTCTGGTTATGGATAAAGAAATATAAAATAACATTGGCATGAATCATGTAGGCTATTTTATACTAGGAAAATTTAATGCAAAGAAACAAATAGTTTTTAAAAAAGTTAGGCTTGTCTTCTAACCATTTGAATAACCTCTGAAGCCCACCACATTTCTAGATGAAAATCTTGAACATTTTAACAATATTAATCCTTCCCAAATATTTTTTAATTACATTCTAATCAAAATTTTATTAGATCTTCTGAACCTGACCAAGTGGTTTAAAAGATCAACTTAAAGGAGAAATGAACAGGCAAGAAATTGACCATTTTGAACTTGAATATAATGATAACAAGGAGATTTGTTCCACTAGATGTTAAAAATTCTCATGAACAACATCAATAAAACAAGATATTTTAGAGGAATTTGGTGATAGGTCATTGGAAAAGAGGGGTGGAGATGGAAATTTAACCTTGTCTACACTGGCTCCTGGTGTGAGACATCTTCTTTCCCTTCTCATGCAATCCCATTGCTTCCTCTGTGCATTGTTCATCCCCTAACCCATGACTTCAGGCCTGTCCTCCCGTTTGAACTCTTTTTTTTTTTTTAAGATTTTATTTATTTATTTTTTCCCCCCAAAGCCCCAGTAGATAGTTGTATGTCACAGCTGCACATCCTTCTAGTTGCTGTATGTGGGACGCAGCCTCAGCATAGCCGGAGAAGTGGTGTGTCGGTGCGCGCCCGGGATCCGAACCCAGGCCGCCAGCAGCGGAGCGCGAGCACTTAACCGCTAAGCCACGGGGCCGGCCCCCGTTTGAACTCTTGACTCAGGCATCCAGTGGCCTTGCCTCATCTCAATGCACGTGTCTATTGAGTAATTTGAGTCTCAAACTCAGTTCTAAGTTTCCCCTCCAACTTGCCCAGCCCCAGTGTCCTGAGTACATCCATAGTGTTTCAACCTAACATTCTCCATCACCACCCTCTCACTCAGCCTCCACATCTCTCACCAGGACTCACTCAAACCACTCCTTGCGTTCTTGCTTCCTGGATTTATTCTCCATTAAGCCTCTGGTGATGCTTGTACACCTAAGTCATATCACGTCCTTCTTCTCAATCCTCCAGTGGCACCTCAGAGTGGGATTCACTGAGAGCTAGGAGAGCTGAAGCTCTGGGTCCCCTCACTCTGTGGGGCTCTGTGAGTGCTGGCAGTTCCTGGGAGTTGTAGACTGTTGTGGTGGGGAAGGCAAGCCAGGCTGTAGTCAGGACAGAAGACAATGTGAGCATGTCTGGTGAACTGTCCAAAGAGATGTTACAAGAAAGGGACCATTGGTCGGTTGTGATATCCTTTCCTTTTCTAAATGCACATTCACTCTTTTGAGTTTCATACATGTGTTTTTTTTAACCATTTCCCTAAACACATCTTGAGCATCCCTGGTCCTTCTGAAGCTCCTCACAATCCTGCAGACCTGCCTCTTGGCTCCATGTGTAACATCATTTTCTATGTTTCTCCAACTTTCTCACCACAACCTGGAGGTATGGATCTTCTTGCTGTCATTAAACATGGAAAGTGAGTATCTGTCTCAGGGCCTTTACTTTTCCTGTTCCCTCTGCTTAGACATCCCTGCCCAGACGTTTATTGGCCGGCTCCCCCTGTTTCATTGGTGGGTCTGATGAAAATTCACATTCTTATCAAATAGATTCCCCCATGATTCTCACCCTGCCTTTAATTTTCTTCACTGTAATTATTAATACTTGATATAATATTGTGTATTTAGTACTTTATTGCCTTTATTTACCACTAGAATATGAGCTGTATGAGGGCAGAATCTTTGTTTTCACCATCATGAACCCATAAGAGTGGCTGGAACATAACTGGTACTGAATAAATACTTTTGGAACTAATGACAGTGAAAAAAGGATCATTTAGCACTTGAAGTTAGTCTCTACTTGAAAACAATCATGTTAGAAATCTAATTCATATCACACCCCCAATAAGTTCCTGCTGTATTAGAAGTTAAAATAACAAAATTATGCTCAAGCTCATTCTTAAAAAAATGTCGAGGTGAAAATTTTAATGAAGTGTGAGGACTTTCTCCCAAAAAGTGTGAGGACTTTCTGAACACAAAGGTGCTGAAAGAAATCATTAAAGTTAATATGTTAAACTAAATACTTTCTAAAGTTCTTATGGAACAAAATGTCAGAATTGAAATTGAAATAAATATATAGTCCATACTACTCAGAGTTACTATAATTAATATGTAAACACTTTTATATTTATAAAAAAAAGCTTTCAATAGAATAAATGTACAAAAGATATAAATAGATATCGGTGTAAGTAGTTGCAAGGATAAACATATGAAAGTCACATAAACATATTATTAATCAAGAAAGGAAGGTTAAACAATGATTTACTTATCGTATTGACTGAGATGAAAAAGAACAGAAAATTTAATGCTAGTTCAGATGAAATTTGAGGTCATAGCACAATTTGAAGAGGCTTTTGGAAAAGCAATTCAGTGTGGTATATGAAGAAACTTGAAACATTTTATAACCTCTGGTAAGTTGCCTAAGGAAAAATTACATTCACAAAGTGCTTTCTATATAAGTACTTTTACTTCAGCAAAATTTATAATTTAGAAATCTGAATGCAACATAATTTCAATATTAAAGGAGGAAGTCAAGATGGCGGCATAGGCAGACTCTGAACTCACCTCCTCCCGCGGACACAGCCAATTTACAACTACTTGTGGAAAAATTACCCCTGAGACAGAACTGAACACTGGATAAGAGGATCTCCTGCAACAAAGGACAATCCTAATTGAGGTAGAAGAGGCAAAAACTCCCTTCTGGAGAGGAAAAATGCCGCCATCACAAGCCGCAGCTCTGCACGACCACCCGGGAGCAGCCCACAGGTACGCAGCCCTTCCTGGAGGAACAGGGCCCTGAGCCGGGGAGTGCCCCTGCTGTGGGCATTTTGTGGACCCAGCACAATCGAGACAAGTGACATTATATCTGACTTTGACTGCTACTCAAACATTGGGGAGTACCCCCAGAAAAGCTGGTTCACAAAGAAATTAAAACTGGCTCTTAAAGGCCACACGCGCAAACTCACCCATTTCAGAAAGCAACCTAAAATCACCAGAAAGAAAGGTGCACAGTGTTTTGGTGAAAAGAGACTCACCTAATAGGCCCTGAGTGCATTTCAGTGAGAGGTGAGATCTCTCCAGGGACTGGGACATTGGCGGCGGCCATTGTTGTGGTCTGGTGTGGGCATGCTGACACAGACGCCATTGGAGTTCTCCCTGGGGCCTGCTAGCCCAGGGTCTGCCCCACCCGCTGCAGCATCGTTTAATCAAGCTCAGCCAGGGCAGGCAGCATACTCTAGAGACTGGCCCCACCCAACAATAAGCCCTCAGGCAACATGTGGGCCTGCATAGATTGGTGACTGGATTCTCTGCAGCCTGGCAACTGAGCCAACCTCAGTGGGGCAGGGCGTGCACAAGGAGTGGGTAGAGAGTATGGGCAGGTGGTGGAGTGTGTGGGGCTCCTACCATGGAGAGACTGGGTCCACTTCAGGAGGTTGGGATGTGCTCACAGGGTAGGACTGTGTTGACTGTGTGTGTGGACCTGTGGGCAGCAGGGCTTGTCAGCTGCAGAAGACTTTTGCTTCACAAAGACCCACATAGGGGGTTTGCCCTACCTTCCAAAGCCTGAAACATTTGGGTGCACCCATGCCTGAGGCCAGCCCCACCCAGCTGCAATCCTCAGAGAGCTGATAAGAGACCTAAAGGCGGGAGGCTTATAGCAATTGTAAGACCCTGAGCCTAACAAACTGCCACACTGGGGGACTACTCACTTAAAAGAAATACTGCAACACAAATGTGGTATTAGAACTTGCAGACAACTGTGCTGGGGCTCCCCACAACTCATAAAGAGACTGAAGGGCCCACAACAACTACAAGCAGCTAGCATTACAACAGCTGGCTAGGGGCATAACACGGCCTCCCTGGGCGCCTACAGGGAGAGCAAACAGGCCATAACAGAAGGACACATATAGCACACATAGGGCTCACCCCTGGAACATTGAGAAGTGAAGGAAGCACACTGCAGACCTGCTAAGGCATCATTTACATAAGGTTACCTATCCAAGAGCAGGAGACATAGCTGACCTACCTAATACGTAGACACAAGGCCAGGGAAAGAGGCAAAATGAGGAGGCAAAGGAATACATTCCAAGTAAGGGAACAGGACAAAACCCCAGAAAAGGGACTAAGTGAAACTGAAATGAGCAACCTACCCGACAGAGAGTTCAAACAAAGAGTATTAAGGAGGCTCACTGAGCTGGGGAGAAGAATAGATGAACTCAGTGAGTATGTCAACAAAGAAATGGAAGATATAAAAAAGAACCAATCAGAAATGAAGAATACAATACTGGAAATGAAAAATTCACTAGAGGGACTCAAAAGCAGAGTAGAGGATACAGAAGAACGGATCTGCGAGCTGGATGAAAGACTAGAAGAAATTACCCAAGGTGAACAGGTAAAAGAGAAAAGAATTAAAAAGAGTGAGGACAGTCTGAGGGACCTCTGGGATAACATCAAGCACACTAACATGCATGTTATAAGTGTCCCAGAAGGAGAAGAGCGAGACAAAGGGGCAGATAATCTATTTCAAGAAATAATAGATGAAAATTTCACTAACCTAAGGAAGGAAAGAGACATCCAGGTACAGGAAGCACAGAGAGGCCCAAACAAGATAAACCCAAAGAGGCCCACACCAAGACACATCATAATCAAAATGTCCAGAATTAAAAATAAAGAAAGAATCCTAAAAGCCGCAAGAGAAAGTCAATTAACATACAAAGGAGACCCCATAAGGCTATCAGCTGACTTCTCAGCAGAAACCTTACAGGCTAGAAGAGAGTGGCACGATATATTTAAAGTGCTAAAAGGAAAACATTTACAGCCGAGAATACTCTACCCAGCAAGGTTATCATTCAAAATGGAAGGAGAGATAAAAAATTTCCCAGAGAAGCAAAAATTAAAGGAGTTTGTCACCAAGAAACCAGTGCTACAAGAAATGTTAAAGGGACTGATTTAAGGGGAATAGAGAAGACCACAAATAGGAAAAATTATCTATTTCCATGATAAGAGGGTAATGGATACAAAAGCACAAAAAAGAGGTTAGATATGATATCAAAAACATAAAAGGAGGGAGGAGAGGAGTAAAAGAGCAGAGCTTTCAGACAGATGCCAAACTAAAGAGACCATCAATTCTGTATAGAAGAAAAAAGGAACAGAGAAGGACTACTAAAACACTGAGGAAAAGAAAAGTTAAAAAATGGCAGTAAGTACGTACTTATCAATAGCTACTTTAAATGTCAATGGACTAAATGCTCCAATTAAAAGGCATAGGGTGGCTGATTGGATAAAACACCAAGACCCATATATATGCTGCATACAAGAGACACACTTCAGACCTAAATACACTCACAAACTGAAAGTGAAGGGATGGAAAAAGATACTCCACGCAAATGGCAAAGAAAAGAAAGCTGGGGTAGCAGTACTCATATCACACAAAATAGACTTTAAAAAAAACTGTAAAAAGAGACAAAGAAGGGCATTACATAATGATCAAGGGAACAATCCAACAAGAGGATATAACACTTGTAAATATCTACGCACCCAATGTAGGTGCACCTAAATATATAAAGAAGTTATTAACAGACAGAAAAACAGAAATAGACAGTAACACAATAATAGTAGGGGACTTTAACACTCCACTTACACCAACGGAGAGATCATCCAAACAGAAGATCAATAAGGAAACATTGGCTTTAAATGGCACACTAGAACTGATGGACCTAGTAGATATACACAGAGCATTCCATTCAAAAACCAAAGAATACACATTCTTTTCAAATGCACATGGAACATTCTCCAGCACTGATCACATATTAGGCCACAAAACAAGTCTCCATAAATTTAAGAAGATTGAATAATACCAAGCATCTTTTCTGACCACAGTGGTATGAAACTAGAAATCAACTATAGGAAGAAAATCAGAAAAGCCACAAATACGTGGAAATTAAACAAAATGTTACTGAACAACGACTGGGTCAACAAAGAAATCAAAGAAGAAATCAGAAAATACCTGGAGACAAATGAAAATCAAAATAAGACATGCCAGAGTTTATGGGATACAGCAAAAGCGGTTCTAAGAGAGAAGTTTATAGCAATACAGGCCTATCTCAACAAACAAGAGAATTCTCAAATAAACAATCTAACAGTGCACCTAAAGGAACTGGAAAAAGAAGAACAAACAAAGCCCAAAATCAATAGAATAAGGGAAATAATAAAAATCAGAGCAGAAATAAATGAAATAGAGATCAAAAAAATAGAAAAAATTAATAAAACCAATATCTGGTTCTTTGAAAAGATCAACAAAATTGACAAATCTTTAGCTAGACTCACCAAAAAAAAAGAGAGAAGGCACAAATAAGTAAAATCAGAAGTGAAAGAGGAGAAATTACAACAGACACCTCAGAAATACAAAAGATTATAAGAGAATACTATGAAAAGGTATATGCCAACCAATTCGACAATCTGGAAGAAATGGATAAATTCTTAGAATCATACAACCTTCCAAAACTGGATCAAGAAGAAGTAGAGAATTTGAATAGACCAATCACCAGTAGGAGATCAAAACAGTAATCAAAAACCTCCCTAAAAATAAAAGTCCAGGACCAGACGGCTTCCCTGGTGAATTCTACCAAACATTCAAAGAAGACTTAATACCTATCCTTCTCAAACTCTTCCAAAAAATTGAGGAGTGGGGGAAGCTCCCTAACTCATTCTACAAAGCTGACATCACCCTGATACCAAAGGCAGACAAGGACAATACAAAAAAAGAATATTACAGGCCACTATCCCTGAGGAACATCCATGGAAAAATCCTCAACAAAATACTAGCAAATGGCATACAACAATACGTTAAAAAGATTATACACCGTGATCAAGTGGGATTTATTCCAGGTATGCAGGGATGGTTCAACGGTCGCAAATCACTCAACGTAATACACCACTTTAGTAAAATGAAGAATAAAAATCACATGATCATCTCAATAGATGCAGAGAAGGCCTTCGACAAGATACAGCATCCATTTATGATAAAAACTCGGAATAAAATGGGTATAGAAGGAAAGTACCTCAACATAATCAAGGCCATATATGACCAACCCACAGCTAATATTATCCTCAATGGTGAAAAACTGAAAGGAATCCCTCTAAGAATAGGAACCAGACAAGGATGCCCACTCGCACCACTCTTATTTAACATAGTACTAGAAGTTCTAGCCAGAACAATCAGGCAGGAGAAAGAAATAAAAGGGATCCAAATTGGAAAGGAAGAAGTGAAACTCTCACTATTTGCAGATGACATGATTTTATATATAGAAAACCCTAAAGAATCCACCAGAAAACTTTTAGAAGTGATAAACGAATATGGTAAAGGCGTAGGATACAAAATCAACATACAAAAATCAGTTGCATTTCTATGCACTAACAATGAAGCAGCAGAAAGAGAAATTAAGAATACAATCCCATTTACAATTGCAACAAAAAGAATAAAATACCTTGGAATAAACTTAACCAAAGAGGTCAAAGATCTGTACACAGAAAACTATAAAACATTACTTAAAGAAATTGAAGAAGACACAAAGAAATGGAAAGACATTCCATGCTCTTGGATTGGAAGAATTAACATAGTTAAGATGCCCACACTTCCTAAAGCCATCTATAGATTCAACGCAATCCCTATCAAAGTTCCAACAACATTTTTCACAGAAATAGAACAAAGAATCCTAAAATTTATATGGAACAACAAAACACCCCGAATAGCTAAAGGAATCCTGAGAAAAAAGAACAAAGCTGGAGATATCTCACTCCCTGATTTCAAAATATGCTACAAAACTATAGTAACCAAAACAGCATGGTACTGGCACAAAAACAGACACACAGATCAATGGAATAGAATCGAAAGCCCAGAAATAAACCCTATGAAATAAGCCCAGAAATAAGCCCAGAAATAAACATCTATGGACAGCTAATCTTTGACAAAGGAGCCAAGAACATACAATGGAGAAAAGAAAGTCTCTTCAACAAATGGTGTTGGGAAAACTGGATAGCCATATGCAAAAGAATGCAAGTAGACCCTTAGCTTACACCATACACAAAAATTAACTCCAAATGGATTAAAGACTTGAATGTAAGACCTGAAACTATGAAACTTCCAGAAGAAAACATAGGCAGTATGCTCTGGGACATCGGTCTTAGCAACATATTTTCAAGCACCATGTCTGACCGGGCAAGAGAAACAATAGAAAAAATTAACAAATGGGACTACATCAAACTAAAAAGCTTCTGCACAGCAAAGGAAACCATCAACAAACGAAAAGACAACCTAAGAATTGGGAGAAGATATTTGCAAACCATACATCTGATAAAGGGTTAATCTCCGAAATATATAAGGAACTCATGCATCTCAACAACAAAAAAACTACCAACCCAATTAAAAAATGGACAAAAGACCTGAACAGACATTTCTCCAAAGAAGATATACAGATGGCCAACAGACACATGAAAAGATGTTCAAAATCATTAACTATCAGGGAAATGCAAATCAAAACTACAATGACATATCACCTCATGCCCGTCAGAATGGCTATAATTAACAAGACAGGAAACAACATGTGTTGGAGAGGATGTGGAGAGAAGGGAACTCTCATACACTGCTGGTGGGAGTGCAAACTGGTGCAGCCACTATGGAAAACAGTATGGAGATTCCTCAAAAAATCAAGGCTAGAACTGCCATGTGATCCAGCTATTCCACTGCTGGGTATTTATCTAAAGAACTTGAAAACACCAATGTGTAGAGATACATGCACCCCTGTGTTCATTGCAGCGTTATTCACAATAGCCAAGACTTGGAAGCAACCTAAGTGCCCATCAATCAACGAATGGATAAAGAAGATGTGGTATATATACACAAGGGAATACTACTCAGCCATAAGAAACCATGAAATCCAGCCATTTGTGACAACATGGATGGACATTGTGGATATTATGCAAAGTGAAATAAGTCAGAGGGAGAAACTCAAATACCGTATGATTTCCTTCATTAAGTAGTAGATAATAACAACAATAAACAAACACATAGAGACAGAGATTGCATTGGTGGTTACCAGAGGGGAAGGGCGGAGGGAGGAGGGTGAAAGGGATAATTTGGCACATGTGTGTGGTGATGGGTTGTAATTAGTATTTGGGTGGTGAACATGATGTAATCTATGCAGAAATAGAAGTAATATGATGTACACCTGAAACTTATACAATGTTATAAACCAATGTTACTGCAATAAACAAAAAATTAAAAAAAATCAAAATAAAAAATAAAAGGAAATTTATGTCACTACTGAAAAAAAATTATTCTTCAATATTAGAGTGGATGGTAAAATTGAGTTATAAGTAATTTGACAGAACATTAATCTCACTATTTGTCTCCAATCATATACAAGCACTTTACACATTTCAAACTGAAGGGATTTAATGCAGGAGATTGGTTACAGAGGTGACAAAAGGCTGGAGTGAAGGCTGGGAGAGCATGAAGGAGAATGTTGTCACCCAAGGACCAGGAGTCCTTACCAACCACTGGAGCCCCATGTACCCCTCACTGCTGAGCTGATGAAGACTGTGCATTCTGGGGATGATGGTGGGACGCCCCCCCACCCGCTGGTTGACACACAGTTGCCTGCACCCCACCAATGCCACTGAAACTGCCTTTGGGGTGCTGGATCCTGCAGCTCCCCCATGGTCCTCAGTTGTCTACAGCTGCTGCAGCTGTAGACAATATTGGCCAGAGACCATCACCAGGAGCAGGAAAAAGGAAGCAATTTTTTTCTTCCTCCCACTGTCCAGTGCCCCCCAATACCTGCACTCTCAGAGCCTTATGGGAAACCAGGTGACAAAGGGGTCTGGATAAACCATCTGCAGGCTGAAACCCTGGAGGACACTGGAGGCTCCAGCTCCCAAGTGTGGGCCTTACAAACAGAAGTCACAATCTGGACAAAGGGTAGCATGGGAAAATGATCAATATAGTTCCAGAACATGCATACAGAAAAAGATTCAGAAGAATTTGGCTGGAAGTTCCATAAGAGTGGGTTTGCTTCTATCTTGTTCCCTGGTTTATCTCAACTGCCTGGTACATGATATATATTCCATACATATTTGTAGTTTGAAGACAAGACGTAACAGTTAAGGCATGATTTTTGTCTGAGTGATTGCATTATGGTTGATTTACAATTTTTTTTGTAATTGTGTTTTTATATTTTTCTATAATTATCATTCAACATTTAAATTAAATACAAGTGCCCAAAAATGCAATGCAATGTTAAAACCACCTAGGTTGCAACTGAGTAACAGAAGAAAGAGGACCGTAAGTAGCCTAATTAAGAGTGATCCAGACAGAGATGTAGAGGAGACCACCTCAATTTTTGTCTCAACCACAGTACTGATTAGTGGTGCTGCCTTTGGCACATCAATTAGACTGAGTTTCATAGTCTGTATCTGTGAAAGATGAGGACAATATCAATAACTCACAAAATAATTTTGAAGATTAAATGAAGGTAGAGACATACAAGAAAAATATGTTGTAAAGGGAGAAAGGCTAAGGCTACTAAAATATATTTCATAGATACGATTTTATTGATGATGGTGAGATTTGAGATTATTGTTAATATTGGTTAAGATTTCTAGTGAACAATAAAAGGAGATAAGAAAAAAGACATGAGAAGAAAACCAGAAAGTGCAACAGAGATGTCTATTAGCTTTTTTAGCTCTCTTAATAGCACTCTTTGTCAAAGTCCCATATGGGATTAATCAACAGAAAACCTTTATCCACTCCCTTATTGGGCATAGTAAAACCAGGGACAGTGTCACCCTGTTATTTATCTTTGTAGAGTTGACAACAACCACACTCTGTTATCTCATCTGGATGAGGACTGTGGCATCATCTGATGTTGGGTTAAATCAGACAGGAAGACAGAACTACAGGAGCAACAGGGTAATTACTGTTTATGACTTGTTCTGCTTCTGACACATTCTGTTAATTCTTGACTGTATTTCCCCAAGTTTTTCTCTATCATCTATTTTTATAGAGAAAAAAATGTGTTTTTTAAATCTTTTGTATATCACTTATTTAGTGCAACTTATTAGTAAATGAGTTTTTGATTTCCAATTATTTATGAGCAAAAGAATTCACATTCCTCCTATATTATTAGATGATGAGTTTGTTTTCTTGAGACTGAAATTTTACCAGAAAAAAGTGACAGATTTTACTTTGATTGGGGATGATTTCCGGCACTTAGAGCATTGAAACTCATGTCTCAGTCATATTTATGTTTCCCAGATGAAACTGACAGTGACTGGTAATACCCACATTGTAGACTGTGCAGGGAGGACTGTGCTCCTGGAGAACTAAGGCAGTGTGACAGGCTCTGGGTCCCACACCTGCGCTAAGACATGGATCCTCCCTCAGCCTAGTTGTGTGATATTCAGCAGATGCCCTGGGAACCTGAATTTTTTTTATCTGTAAAGGCAGGTAATAAGATGAGTAAGTACCTCTTAGGCTCTTGGGGAAGGTGAAACGTGGTAAAGCAATAGAACAATTGCTGAGATGATGTCAGCTTCAAATAAAGATTCAGTATTATTCTACCACCACTGTTAATAATTCCCCAAGTTAAATATGCACTAAGCTGTTTACATGAAACTCAAGGAAGTGGATAGAGAAGAGTAAGAACGAGCAGGGAGGCCAGTTGCCTTGCTTGGTACAGACAGCATTCCTTTGTCTGTCTGGTGTGCCTAGTGGGCTGTTCCGTGTGGCTTGATCACATTCACCCCCATTTGCCAACATGCGACAAAGATTTGCCCAGTGACCCATATGTGCCCTACTGCTTTCCCTCCCTTCACTCCCAAAACAGCTTCAAGGTCTGTACACGTGGCCAGTCACTGTGCTGGTCCCTGCTTCACTTTGAAAACAAATATAGACTCAGTCGGAAAGTGTGTTTTGCGTTAATTGGACCGTTTTTAAATTTTGCACAGAGCTCAGCTTTCATCTGCCAGTGGGGGTGGAATTTGACAGAAAGCTTATCTTTTTTTAACGCAATGTGTCCCAGATTTGCTGGATATTTATGGTAAAACTTCACATTCATTTTTGGTGTTGTCTACTGCTTCAGCACTCCAGAACTTGGGACTGTTAATAAGTTGAATACCGTAATTAGTCTTTGGAATTATTGCAAGAGTATAAAATGTATTTGAAATTTGGAAACTGAAATGTGCCTGTATCATGACCACTTCTAAACTCTTCTCAGAAAGAAGTGCCAATGTATCCTTTTTGTTGGTAAGGACTTGTAAAATTTAACATTTAACATGTCAGCAATAGAAAAGTTGCACAGGTTTAATCTCCATAAGAGAAAAGTTAGAAGAAGCTATTACTGATTTTCTTCGGAAAGGCCAAATGCATTTTGCTTCTATTGTTCTTTCTTATTTATTTTGTAGCTATTTTAAGACTCTACTTTAAATCACATTTATATAATATTTCTCCCTAAATAGACTGACTGTGACCTCCTTAAGTGTAACCAAGTTTAATTTTTCTTTGATTCATCTTCAGCAACTAACACAGACACAGACTGTGAGCAGCATGATAGAAGAGGAAACAGTGAGTTGGAGTCAGAGACCTCTCAGTGTTGTTCAGTTTTCCTGTCTGCATCTCAGTTTCCATAAAAAATTCATTGCTATAGACAATAAAGCAGATGTTGTCTGCAAAAACAGCTAAAGTCTTGTCTCATAAATGGCAGTGAACTTCATAATGCTAGCTCTTCTCCCTGAGATTCAGAACAACTGGTAGAAGTTTTAAGGAGATGAAGTTGTAGAAGCACGTACTAGACAGAACCGAGATGGGATTCTCCAGAAAGCTCTGGTTAACCATGGTTAAAATAAAAAAAATATATTACATATTTATTTATGTTTCATATTTGTATATATTTATACAAATACACATATTTGTATAGGGTTTATATGTATTTATATAAAGTCTTGTACATATATATAGTCTGGGACTACAGAAATTATAAAATTCAAATTCTTTTGTTTGAATTGTTTTCTTTTTTTATGCTTTATTTTAAAAAATTTTTTAAACACATTTAGCATGTTCAAGCTCAGTGACAGTATTGGGGCTGCAAATATGATTAACAAAGACCTAAAAAAAATGAACATATATATTATTTTTCTTGGTGTAGCTGAAAAAACTTGCCATGAAATGAGGAAATTTCATGTCTAATTCACAATGTTCAAATATGCAATACAGTATTATTAACTATTAACTATTATTAACTGTAGTCACCATGCTGTATATTACATCCCCATGACATTTATTTTATAAGTGGAAGTTTGTACCTTTTGACTCCCTTCACCTATTTTGCTCACCTCCACCCTTTGCCTCTAGCAAACACCAATGTGCTCTCTGTATCTATGAGCTTGTTTTTTTTTTTTTTGACTCCACATGTAAGTGAGATCATATGGCATTTGTCTTTTTCTATCTGGTTTATTTCACTTAGCATAATTCCCTTAGGTTCCATCCATGTTGCCACAAATAGCAGGATTTCATTCTTTTTTATGGTTGCATAATATTTTATTGTGTATATATATATATGCAATAAATATTGCAGCATTGTGGTATTGTTATATGTACATATACATATATATATATTCCACATTTTCTTTATCCATTCATCCATCCATGGACATTTAGGTTGTTTTCATATCTTGACTATTGCAAATAATGCTGCAATGAACAAGGGGGTGCATATTTTCAAGTTAATGTTTTTGTTTTCTTCAGATAAATACCCAGAAGTGGAATTGCTGGAATCTATGGTAGTTCTATTTTTAATTTTTTTGAGAAACTTCCATACTGTTTTCCATAGTAGCTGCACCAATTTACATTATCACCTACAGTGTACAAGGTTTCCCTTTTTTCCACATCGTCATCAGCATTTGTTATCTCTTGTCTTTTTGGTGATAGCCATTCTAACAAGTGTGAGGTGACATGTCATTGTGGTTTCTGTTTGCATTTCCCTGATGATTGTGATGTGTAGCATCTTTTCATGTACCTGTTGGCGACCTGTATATCTTCTTTAGAAAAATATCTATTCATGTCCTCTGCCCATCTTTTAACCAGATTATTATTTTTTTGGTATTGAGTTGTATGAGTTCTTTACATATTTTGATGATTAACCCCTTATCAGATATATGATTTGCAAATATTTTCTCCCATTCAGTAGATTGTTTTTTATTTTCCAAATTCTTATATGTATAAATAGATACTAAGACTGGAGATCTAAAGTAATACATCTAAGTCAATAATAGTAACAGACGTCTGTTACATAGATTCTGCACAGTAAGTTTTGTAGATATTAACTCTTTAAACTAACAGTATATGTACTTACTCACCTGTAACTAGTAATGTTCCTAGCACTTTCATTATTTTACCTTGTTTAATCCTCACTGCATCTGAGGTCAATCATTGTTATCCTTTTTTTTATTGAGTCAACAGAGGAATGGTGGGTAGAGGATAAATGACCCACAGCCACAGTCCAGCCTCAGAGTTTGGGCTCCTTACTTGGTGTCCCCAGAATATCTTAGGGCTTGGTCATTGGTGAAAACTCCAACCTGTTCGGGTGATTACACACAACCACAGAACCTCACAGCATGTCTTGAGCCTACAGGCAAAGGATGTTCAAACTTTTGGTATGGAATTTCCCCAAATTATGTTTCAGTTACTCTCTAAAGCTTTTTTATATGTAATACACCTTCCAGAGTTTTTAAGCTCCCAGTTGGATCCTTAAATCAGAGAGGTTGATTCAATTCTTACTTCTATAACAAAAAACTCTAGAAATAAGGAGTTTGATTTATCTTTTTTTCAATGATTTGCTTTTTGTTTTTGCATAGGGCGGTGGTTTTGCAAATTTTAATACTTGTTGATAAGCAACACTGTCTATCATCAGAAAATCTCATGACCTTGAACTATGGCAATCTTACTGCAAGTTAAGGATTCTTTTCACCCACAGTTGCAAATTCTTAATTTTCTGGTAATACTGTTGAATTACAGATAATTTACAATCCCCATATCTGGAGACTCATGGAACCTCTTCCTGTTAGCACAATTGGGTTAGCATGCACACTCACACCCCAACACACAAGCTCACAAATCATTCATTTCAGGCCATCATATCTCATGAATAATCTATTAATCTCTAAGCTTTCCTTGGTGATCTAGGTGAAATCTCATGGACAACACCACCTGGTTGGCCAACAACACCAGATGGTCAGATTTCATTCTGGTGGGACTTTTCAGTCATTCCAAGCACCCAGTTGTCCTTTGTGTGATCATTTTTGTTGTTTTATTGATGACCTTGTCTGGAAACACCATCCTGATCCTTCTGATATACTCTGATGCCCACCTCCACACCCCCATGTACTTCTTCATCAGCCAGTTGTCTCTCATGGACATAATGTACATTTCTGTCACTGTGCCCAAGATGCTCATGGACCAGGTCATGGCTGTGAATAAGATCTCAGCCCCTGAATGTGGGATGCAGATGTTTCTCTATTTGACACTAGTAGGTTCAGAATTTTTCCTTCTAGCTGCCATGGCCTATGACCGCTATGTGGCCATCTGCCATCCACTCCATTATCCTATCCTCATGAACCACAGGGTATGTCTCCTCTTGGTATCTGGCTGCTGGATCCTGGGATCAGTGGATGGCTTCATCCTCACCCCTGTCACCATGACCTTCCCCTTCTGCAGATCCCGGGAGATCTATCATTACTTCTGTGAGGCCCCTGCTTTAATGAAGCTCTCCTGCTCAGACACCTCCCTCTATGAGACACTCATGTTCCTGTGCTGTGTCCTCATGCTCCTCATCCCTGTGACAGTCATTTCAAGCTCCTATTCTTTCATCCTCCTCACCATCTACAAGATGAGCTCAGCAGAGGGGCGGAAGAAGGCCTTCCCCACCTGTTCCTCCCACGTGACTGTGGTCATCCTCTTCTACGGAGCTGCCGCCTACACCTACATGCTCCCCAGCTCCTACCACACCCCTGAGAAGGACATGGTTGTATCTGTCTTTTACACCACACTCACTCCTCTTCTAAACCCTTTAATCTATAGTCTTAGGAATAAGGATGTCACAGGGGCTCTAAAGAAAATGTTAAATTTGGGATCTATCTTTCGGGAAAATATAAAATAGGAAATTTTGGTACTAATGATTGATTTTCCTTCTCCCTACACATCAGAAGTTTAGTACCTTATGCCAATGCTATTCCTCGGATTCTCATACCGTGATATGTCATCCTATATTCATCCCTTTTGGAGGCATCGTTTTCCTATACTGCACAACTCTTCATTTTTATACTCCTTCTGCATTGAAAATATTTATACAATTGTATCAATGCTAAATTTTCTGAAGCTGATACCTGCACTGTGATTCTGTGGGAGAATAGCATATTCTCAGGAAATATATAATGAAAATATTTAGAAAAAAATATCATAAGGTGTGCAACTGATGAGTTACAGAAGGAGAAAGGTGATGAAGCAAAAGGGGTATAATATGAATAAGTGAATCTAGGTAAAGGGTATATGCATGTTAATTGTACTATTATTGTTCATCCTACTTTTCTGTAAATTTAAAATTACTTAAAAATAAAAAGTAAAGTGGCAGACTTTTCTCCCTTTTTTTGAGTTCCTATTTTCTGCTTGGTGGACATGTAAGTGACTTACCTTAGAAATCATACTCATTTTAATGTGGCTGATCATTACTGTGGCAATCCAGTCATCTGCCCACCTTTATTGAAGGCGACCTTGCTCTTCTTTGTCCAACTCTGAAAGTTTCTAGTGGGTGTTACCTCCCTGAAATCATTAGCACCTTACGGTAGATTGAGGATCCACGACCATACAAGGTATTGTGGGAACAATATTAAGCACAGGTGGAAGGAGGATCTAGGAAAGGTTCACCACATGAGGTGGTATCTTGACATACACATGTTATTTTTTATACAAGCAGGCAGAGGAAGAACATCAAACATTCAATCCTTCATTTATTCAGCAAACATTTATTATGCTATGTTATAATAAAAATAACATCTAATAGCTAAATAAGTATAAAATACGAATAACACATGGCTGCTCTCTCCAAGGAATTTGAATTGTAGGTGCAGTTTGTGCAAATAGTTGTAATAAAATATACAAATTGTTTTGATGCTCCTGTGGAAATGGTTCAGCTCATAGGGACACCAGTTCTACCTGTGATGTGCTAGTTCAGTGAAAAAAAGGGGGCTGGGAGAAGACCCCAGAGCTCCGTGTTTAGTAATGGCTAGATGTTACCTTCAGATGACTACAGGAGGCTGGAGCTGGGGCACATGCTCAGGAACGTGATGCCGTGGAAAGGCACAGCATGAGCACAGGGCAGATGGCTGACCAAGCAGGAGAGTAACTCCTTCCTTGTTTCACTTTATAGCATCATTTCTTGCCTTGCTGTGATTTAGGATTTTACAAACAGTAGTGAAATGATCAGATTTGCATTTGAGAAATGTTATATCAGCGGAAATTAATTGAAACAGTGCAAGACTGGAGGTGAGGAGACAAAAGGAGTGAGGTCAGTAAACTGAATGGTGTTGATCTAAGTGGAATAGACCATGGTTTAACACCAGGAGTAAATGAGGGGGTGGTATTTGTGGTAAGCAGTGCCTTGTTGAACCTGTTACATAACACCACAGACTCGTTTGTGTTTATACAAATTTCCAATTGAATGTCTCAATTTGTGAATTATCAGGTGGTTTCAACAGTACAGATTCCCTTTCCTCTTGACACACTCAATTACATCATGACTGTAAAATAAGGATCTTGCAGTATTTTGGGAAACAATGTTGGAAAACCAGTTTACGATAGTTTTGTGCAGTCAAACAGACTGAATACAAGGTGCACTCTCTGTAACTTTTAAAAGAGTTGAGAAGTGTGTGTATTACTCCTCAATTTGCTAGACCATAATTATACACACATTTGGTCTCTACTTACAACACCGTAGACTTGGGGAACAAAGTGGAAGAAAACAGTAATATGAGATGCAGAACCATATTCTTCCAAAGATGACTGTTTTAGTCTATCTCCAGCAAAAAAAAAAAAATTAGATAGAAATGTTTTTAGAACAATGAATTATTTTTTAATTAAAGTGTTCAAAATATAACTTTCCAAAGCCTCTACTAACAAAGATTCATAAGAAACTGTGCAGCTGGGAAATTCTTAGTCAAATGACACATGGTATGTAACACTCAGAATTTGTAGATGTGGAGGAACAATTGCCTCCTCGAATTTCTTGTTTGCAGAGTGAAATAAATAAACGGAATGTTTCAGGCACTCGTGCACTTGCTTAGGTGCAGAATAAGCAGCCTTGCATGAAGTAGTTTAAAATGTTCAAACTTCAGAGTGTTTTCATGTGTTTGTCCCTGTGATGCCGTCAGCTTTTGGCCAAACAAATCACTTCTACCCCATAAAAACAAGCTCTCAGGGATTCTACATCCTCCAAAGGACACTAAGAACTATGATTGGAATTCTTACCAAATGTAGAAGCTAACAAACATGGATTAGGTTAGACAAGCTGGCATTCTTTTTCACAAATTTTCTGCTTTTTAAAGTTTGTTCAAAAGTTTGATGAAACAGGAGGAGCAAATTGATTTTTCTGGGGATGACCCAGGGAATGAGGCTTAATAAACAAAATTAGATGCATCAGAATTCACATTTAATATAATTTAGATTGCCTGTTTTCTCTCTTAGGATATTATTTTATGACCAAATGGTCTCTGTATCAGTTTGCTACTGAGTTCAGAGAATGTAAACCTGTAATGTTACGGCTAGGAACTCTGGAGTTATGTAACTCAAATTTCTTTTTTAATGAGAAAATCAAGTATTTATCTGCAACATGCTATTTTAACTCAGCAATCTAACTTCAGTGTCTTAGCAGTTCAATGCATAGAGACTGGGTTATATTTCATATAGGATAGATATGTCATAAATTTTAAAATAAATTGCTTATTAATAATAATAATAAATAATAAATCATCTATTAATAAACATATTACTTTTATTATTAAAAAATGAATGTCTTGGGGCTGGCCCGGTGGTGCAAGTGGTTAGGCCCGTGCGCTCCACTGGGGCTGCGGGGGTTCGCCAGTTCAGATCCTGGGCACACACCGACGCATGGTTGGCAAGCCATACTGTGGGGCGTCCCATATAAAGTGGAGGAAGGTGGGCACGGATGTTAGCCCAGGGCCAGTCTTCCTCAGCAAAAAAAGAGGAGGATTGGCAGATGTTAGCACAGGGCTGATCTTCCTCAAAAAAAAAAAAAAATCGAATGTCTTGTACCTACATCTTTCTTCACATATATGATTATTTCTATGGCAGATTCCTAGAAGGAGATTATTGTTCAAATGGTCAATGAGTTTTATTCGAAGTGCTAATTTTCTAGACTAATTTAGCTCCCATCATGCATGAAGAAATGGACCAGTTCCTCATATTCACATTGGGGTCTATTCTCCCCCTCAAGTGTGCCTGCTCTTCCAAGTCAGCCCTGTTACCAGAGGGGGCTACTTGTCCCTCTGCCTTCTGGATGGTCAGGTCCAAAAGAGACCTCAGCAGGCGACTGGAAGATAGGAACACACTGAGGTCTGGGTATTTATTCCCTCAGCACTGTCTCTGCCGGGCTGTGACTGGCAATGGCCAAGTTCCAAAACCTGGGGCCCAGTTCTCCCCAGTGTCTTTTTTCCTGTGATCCCTGGAAATGGTTGCTCCTTCTGCTGCCCCTGCGGACAAGGCTGAAGAGAACGTCTCCTTGTTGGTGCCTTTTGGTCATTCTCCATTCCCTGATAAAAATCCTTGCCCACATTCTCCCCTTTTCTACTTTGATGCTGATATCATCATTATTGACTATACTCTGCAGTCTTTTTCCAATGCTATTATTGATTTCATCTAGATTGTATATTTGGTTTACACTTCTCTAATTTTGACTTGGCATCTTTTCATAAGTTCATTGTCCTACATCACTTCTTAAGCTCTGAATGAGTCTTCAATAGCTTTGTTTATTTTTTGACTTGACAGTTTATCTGAATTTCTTGCCTCATCTGTTACTAATATTAACCCTTTGTTATATACGTTGTGCTTTTCTACACAAGACCTCAACTTATGTTTACTCTTTCCTTGTTATACAGATTTTTAAACAAATAGGGTCAAATATGTCACTCATTCTCTTTCATGTTTGGAATTTCACATCATGTTTTAAAATGCCTTCCTGTTCTCAGTAACTGAAATTGCCTTCTGCGCTCTTTTCTAGTACACTCTTTTACATTTATATATAGCTAGTTAATCTGCATGAATTTATTTTTAGTATACTGTGACATGCACATCAAATTTTATTTATCATTGAGATAAAATTCACATAAAAATCGCTTTTTACACCATTTTAAAGTGTACAATTTAGTCGCTTTTAGTAGATCAATTAGTAGATAATGTTGGTTAGTCATCACTAATATCAAATTCCAGAGAGAGATAAAGAGAGAGAGAGAGGGGCGGGTGAGTGGATGGGAAGGAAGTGGCTTATACAACTGTGGAGGCTAGAAAGTCTGGCATTTGTAGGGCAGATGGGCAGGCTGGAAATGCAGATAGTAGCTGATGCATTTTTGAGTCTGAATTCTGCAGGACAGGCCAGCAGGGTGGACACTAGGCAGAATATCTATGTTACAGTTTTGAAGGACAATTCCTTCTTATCTGGGAAACCTCAGTTTTGCTCTTAATATCTTCACCTGATATAAGACCCACTCATGTTAAGGAAGATAATCTGCTTTATTTACAGTCAGCTGATTTTATTTTTATTTTTTGGTTTTAAATAGCTATATTTCAGTATATTAAATGGACAAATTTGCAACCCTAGTTCTCTTTTAAACTTTTAAGTCAGCATAAAAAATTGTTTTTTCTATTTTGATTGAGTAGATTTTAGTACCCACTTCTAAGAGGTCATTGATATTTTGTTCTGTTTCTAAACATAATTAATTAGACACAATTCAAACAATTTATATTGCATTTATAAATTCAACGTTTTGAGTAAAAATGGCTTCTCTTGGAGGGGGAGTGAATAGAAGAAGTACCTGGAGGGAGGCTTCTGGGGTTCGAGTAATTCTGGGTTTCTTGATCTGGAGCTGCTTACATAACTGCTGGTTTGCTTTGCGATCTGAGAACTTTTCTGAGGGTATGGTATGCCTCAATAAACTTCTCTTATTTTGTGACATGCAAATGTTATAGATATTTAATATTTACAACTTGATGTGTTTGGATATAAGTATATACCCACGAAACCATCATCACAATCAATGCCATAAACTTATCCATCACCTCAACAAGTTTCCTTTCAGCCATTTTTTGGTTTTATTTTGTTTTTCTTTTTGTGATAAGAGCATTTAACATAAGATCTACACTCTTAGCAAATTTTGAAGTATATTGTTAATTATAGGCACACTGCTATACACTGGATCTCTAAGACTTATTCATCTTGTATAATCAAAACTTTATACCCTTCAACAAATACCTCCCTATTTCCCCCTCCACCCAGGCCCTGGCAACTACCACTCTACTCTCTGATCCTATGTGTTTGACTACTTTAGATTCCACATATAAGGGAGATCATGAAGTATTTGCCCTTCTGTATCTGGCTTATTTCACTTAGCATAATGTCCTCCAGACCCACCAATGTGGTCACAAAGGAAGGATTTCCTTCTTTTTAAAGGCTGGATAATATTCCATTCTATGACACATTCCATATTTTATCACTTTTTTAAATCCATTTGTCAGTTGATGGAAATTTAGTTTGTTTCCGTATCTTGGCTCTTGTGAATAATGCTGCAAAGAACATGGAGTACAACTATCTCATTAAGATCCAGATTTTAATTCATTTGGATATAAACCCAGAAGTGCAAGTGCTGAAACAAATGGTAATTCTATTTTCAAATTTTTGAAGGACCTACATATTTTTTTTCCAAAGTTTCTACATCAGTTTACATTCCAACCAACAGTGTACAAAGGTTTCCTTTTCTCCACGTCCTCTTTCACACTTTTTCTTTGGTTTATTTTCCTGTTTTTATTTTTGTTTTGTTGATAATAGCCATCCTAAGAGGAGGGAGATATCTTATGGAGGTTTTGATTTTCATTTTCCTGATGATTAATGATATTGAGCACCTTTTCATCTATATTGGCCATTTTTAGGTCTTGTTTGGAGAAGTGTCTATTCAGTTCCTTTGCCCATAAATGGGTTATTTGCTTTTTTGGTATTGAGTTGTATGAGTTCCTTATATACTTTGTATATTAAAACTTTATCTTATATATGATCTGCAGATATTTTCTCCCATTCTGTAGGTTGACTATTCATTTTGTTGTTTCATTTTATGTGCAGAAGCTTTTTAGGTTGATGTCTGTTTTATCTTTTGATGCTTGGGCTTTTGATGTCATACGAAGAAATCTTTGCCTAGTACAATGTCCAGAAGCTTCTAACCTAAGTTTTTCTTCTAGGAGTGTTAGCGTTTCGAGGCTTATATTTTAAGTCTTTTTTATTAGATATAATTGACATGCAACATTATATGTTTCAGGTGTACAACACAATGATTCTATATTTGTATATATTGCAAAATAAGAAGCATAATAAGTCTAGTTAATGTCCATCATGATACAGAGATATAATTTGTGTGTGTGTGATGAGAACTTGTATGGTCTACTCTCTTAGCAACTTTCAAATATGCAATACTGTATTATTAACTATAGAACCATGTGGTGCATTACATCCCTATGACTTATTTACTGTATAACTGATGGTTTGTGCCTTTGGCCACCTTTACCCACTTCACGATCACCCCACATTCTGCCTCTGGTAACCACCAATCTGTTCTCTGTATCAATGAGATCTTTTTATTTTAGGTTCCACACATAATTGAGATAATAAAACATTTGTCTTTCTCTGTCTGACTTATTTCACTTAGCATAATGTCCTCAAGTTTTGTCTATGTTGTCACAAATGGCAAAATTTCCTTCTTTATTTATGGATCAATAGCATTCCATTATATGTATATACACGTTATATATACGATATATATATATTTTTTTTGTTTATACATTCACCCATGTAAGAACACTTAGATTGTTTCTATATCTTGGATTTTGCAAATAATGCTGCAAAAAATGGGGGTGCATATTTTTTTTAGCTAGTATTTTCAATTTCTTTAGATAAATACCCAGAAGGGAAATTGTTGAATCATGTCATAGTTTCATTTTTAATTTTTTAATGAACCTTCAAACTGTTTTCCATAGTTGGCTATACCAATTAACATTTCCACCAACAGTGCACAAGAGTTTCCTTTTCTCCATATTCTTTCCAATACTTGTTATGTCTTGTTTACCTGATGATATACACTTAACAAGTGTGAGGTGATACCTCATTGTGGTTTTTACTTGCATTTCCCTGATTATTTGTGATGTCGAGCACATTTTCATTTACCTGTTGACCATCTATATGTCTTCTTTGGAAAAATGTCTATTCAGAACCTCTGCATATTTTTTAATCGTATTGTTTATTTTTTACTATTGAGTTATATAAGTTATTTGTATATTCTAGATATTAACCTCTTATCGGATATATAATTTGAAAATATTTTCTACCATTCAGTAGGTTGCCTTTTCATTTTGTTGATGGTTTCTTTTGCTGTATATAAGCGTTTTAATTTGATGTAGTTCTACTTGCTTATTTTTGCTTTTGTAGCCTTTACTTTTGGGTTGAAATACAAAAAAAATCATTGCCAAGACCAATGTCAAGAAGTTGACAGCCTATGTTTTCTTCTAGGATTTTAATGGTTTCAGGTCTTTTGCTCAAGTCTTTAATGAATTTTGAGTTAATTTTTGTCTATGGTGTAAGAAGATAGTGGTCCGGTTTCATTCTTTTGCATCTGGCTTTCCCGATTTCCCAACACCATTTATTGAATGGTTACCATTTTCCCATGGCATATTCTTGGCTCGTTTATCATAAATTAATTGATCATATATGTGTGGGTTTATTTCTGTGCTTTCTATTTTGTTCCATTGATCTGTGTGCCTGGTTTTATGTCAATACCATACTGTTTTGAAGCTTGGTAATATAATTTGAAACCAGGGACCATGATGCCTCCAGCTTTGTTTTGTCTCAGGATTGTTTTGTCTAGTCAGGGTCTTTAGTGTTTCTATACAAATTTTAAAATTATTTGTTCTATTTCTGTGAAAAATGCCATTAGAAATTTTAAAAAGATTGCTTTAAATCTGTAGATTGTTTTGAGTAATATGGACATTTAAACAATATTAATTCTTCCAATCTATGAGCATGAACTATCTTTCCATTTATTTGTATCTTCTTCAATTTATTTTATCAGTGTCTTACAGTTTTCATTGTACAAGTCTTTCACATCTCTGGTTAAATTTATTTCTAGGTATTTTAGTCATTTTGAAGCAATTGTAAATGAGATTTTTTCTTAATATCTCTTTCTGAAATTATTAATGTCTATAGAAGCACAGCAGAATTTTTACGTTGACTTTGTGTCCTAAAACTTTACTGAATTCATTTATTAGTTCTAAGAGTGTTTTTCTAGAGTCATGAGGGTTTTCTATATATAATGTCATGTCATCTGCAAATAGTGACAATTTTACTTCTTCCTTTCTATTACATGTCTTTTATTTCTTTTTCTTGCCTAGCTGACATGGCTAAGCTTTCCAATACTATGTTGAATGAAAGTGGCAAGAGTGGGCCTCCTTGTCTTGTTCTTTATCATAGAAAAAAAGTTGTAGGCTTTTCACCAGTGAGGATGATGTTAGCTGTAGGCTTGTCATACATAGTCTTTATTATGCTGAAGTACATTTCTCTATACACACTTCCTTGAGAGTTTTTATCATAAATGAATGTTGAATTTTGTCAAATACATTTTCTGCATCTATTGAGTTGATCATAAGATTTTTATCACTCATTCTGTTAATGTGGTTTTTCACATTGATTGATTAGTGTATGTTGAACCATCCTTGCATCCCAAGAATAAATCTCATTTGATCATGGTGTATGATCCTTTTTATGTATTGTTGAATTTGGTTGGCTAATATATTGTTGATGATTTTTGCATCTATGTTCATCAGAGATATCGGCTTGTAATTTTCTCTTCTTGTGGCTTTCTTGTCTAGTTTTGTTTTGGGGGTAATGCTGGTCTCCTAAAGTGTTTAAGTTTGAAAGTGTTCCCTTTTCTTCTATGCTTTGAAAGAGTTTGAGAAATATTGGTATTAATTCTTCTTTGAATGTTTGGTAGAATTTACCAGTGAAGCTGTCTAGTCCTAGAGTTTGTTTTTTGGGAGGTTTTAGATTACAGATTCAATCTTCTTACTAGTAATTCGTTTGTTTGGATTTTCTATTTCTTCTTGATTCAGTGTTGGTAGGTTGTATGATTCTAGGAGTTTCTCCATTTTTTCTAGGTTGTCTGATTTGTTGGCATATAATTGTTCCTAGTAGTTTCTGATGGTCCTTTGTATCTTTGGTATCAATTGTAATTGTAATGTCTTCCCTTTCATTTATTTGAGCCCTTTCTCTTATTTTCTTGGTAAATCCAGCTAAAGATTTGTCACTTTTGTTTATGTTTTTAGAAAAAAACAGCTCTTTGATTCTTTGATCTTTTCTATCATCTTTGAAATCTCTATTTCATTTATTTCCACTCTGATCTTTGTTATTTCCACCTTTCTACATTCTTAGGGGTTCTTTTGTTCTTCTTTTTTAGTTCCATGAAGTGTACAGTTAGGTTGTTTATTTGAGATATGTTTTTGTTCCTTGATGTAGGCACTCATTGCTATGAACCTCCCTCTTAGAACTGCTTTTGCTGCATTCTATAAGTTTTGGTATGTTGTATTTCCACTTATACTTGTCTCAAGGTATTTTTTATTTCTTTTTTGACTCACTGGTTGTTCAGTAGCATGTTATTTAATCTCCACATATTTGTGATTTTTTTGTTTTTTTCAGGTAAGTGATTTCTAGTTTCATACTGTTGTGGTTTGAAAAGGTCCTTGATGTGATTTCAATCTTCATAAATTTATTGAGTTGTTTTGTAGCCTAACATATAATCTATCCTGGAGAATGTTCCATTTGTGCTTGAGAAGAAAATATGTATTCTGTTGCTTGGATGGAAGTTCTGTATATATCTGTTAAGTATATCTGGTCTAACATGCCATCTATGGCAAATGTTTCCTTGTTAATGTTGTCTCTGGATGATCTATCCATTGATAAAAGTGTGGTACTAAAGTACCCTACTATTATTGCATTGTTGTCTATTTCTGGCTTTAAGTCTGTTAATATTTTCTTTCTACTTAGGTGATTCTACTTTGGGTGAATAAATATTTACAAATGTTTTATTGTTTTGTCAGATTGACCTCTTTATCATTATGTAGTGCCCTTCTTTGTCTTTTATTACAGTTTTTCTTTTAAAGTCTATTTTTTTCATCTATTTCTCTTTGTTCTTTCAGTTTTTGTTTCACATATTTTGATGTGTTATTGGATATATACACATTAATAATTGCATTTATCCTTGAAGAACTTACCCAATTTGTGTTTATGTGATGCCCCTATTTGTCCCTGCTGATTTTTCTTCCTCTGAAGTAAGCTTTGTTTGAAATTAATATAGCTATCCCAGCTTTCTTTTGATTATTGTTAGCATGCTACAACTTGTACCATCTCACTAGTTTTTATCTCTTTGTATTTATATTTAAAATGAACATATTGTAAAAATGTTTATATGTGTGTGTTTTTGACCATGCCAGTCTTTTAATTGGTATATTTAGACTATTGACATTTAAAGTGATCATTCCTATGGTGGGATTAATATCTACCACATTTATAACTATTTTTATTATTTGACATTGATCTTTTTTATTTTTATTTATTTTTTTGGTGAGAAAGTTTATCCCTAAGCTAATGTCTATTGGCTATCCTCCTCTTTTTGCTGAGGAAGATTGGCCCTGGGCTAACATCTGTGCCCATCCTCCTCTACTTTATATGTGGGACACCACCACAGCATGGCTTGATAAGTGGTGCATAGGTCTACATCCAGGATCTGAACATGTGAACCCCAGGCTGCTGAAGCGGAGCATGAGAACTTAACCACTATGCCACCGGGCCGGCCCATTTACATTGTTATTTGACTTCTGTTTTGAGTTCCACTTTTTTTATGCCTTCTCTAGGTTTAATTGAGAATTTTATATTATTTCATTTTATTTTTCTCTTAGTGTATCAAATATACTTTTTAAAACTTCTTTATCTTTTATTAGTAATTTTCCTACAATTCACAATGTATATTCACATTTTATCTGTCAACATTGAAATGGCATTTTACTGCTTCACAGGGAATGCAGGTACTATATAACATGATATTCCTAACTCTTCCCTCCCATCTCATCATATTATTGTCACCCATTTACTTGTCCATAAGCTATGGTGACTCACTACATTTTTGCTATTATTATTCTGAACAAACTGGTTTCTGTTTGATAAGTTGAGAATATTAAAATTAAAATAATTTATTTTAACTTTTTATTTCTTCTCTAATGTTCTTCTTTTCTTTATGTAAATCTAATTCTCTGAACTATGACATCGTCCTTCTCTCTAAAGAACATTTTTTTTTTAACATTTCTTACAAGGCAAGTCTATTCCCTACTTTTTGTTTAAGAAAGTCTTTATTTCTCCTTCATTTTGAAAGATAGATACATAATTCTAATTTTGTGAGTTTTTTCTTTCAACACTTTATTTAACTCCACTCTATTCTTACTTGCATGGTTTCTGAAGAGAAATCAAAGTAATTCTTATCCTCACTCCTCTATTTGTAAGGGTTTTTTTTTTTTAATCCCCTTACCTTCTTTCAATATTTTCTTTTTGTCTTTGAATTTTCTGAAGTTTGAGGATAATATACCTAGGATAGATTTTTTTTTTTTTTGCATTGATACTGCTTTATGTTCTCAGGGCTTCCTATAGATGTGGTTTGTTATCACTCATTAATGTTGTAAATTTCTCAGCCATTAGTGATTCAAATATTTCTTCTGTTTCTTTCTCTCATTCTTATCCTTCTGGTGTTCTCATTATGTGTATCTTATGCTTTTTGTACTTGTCCCACAGTACTTGGGTTTTCTCTTCTGTTTTTTTCTTTCTTTTTTTGTCTTTGCATTTTAATTTTGAAAGTTTCTATTGACATATCCTTAAGCTCAGGTATTCCTTCCTCAGCTGTGTCCAGTCTACTGATAAGAACATCATATTCATTCTTCCTTTCTGTTACAGTTTTTAATTTTTAGCTTTCCCTTTTGATTCTTTACTAGAGTTCTCACCTATCGGCTTACATTACTCCTCTGTTCTTGAATGTTGCTCACTCTTTTTCCATTACAGCCCTTAGCATATTTTCACAGTTATTTTAAATTCCCAGTCTATTTCAAAAACTTTTCCATGTCTATATCTGGCTCTGATACCTGCTTTTTCTCTTCAGGCTATGTTTTTGGCTTTTTAGCATGCTTTGCAATTTTTTTCTTGAAAGTTGGTGTTTTAGTTTGCTAGAGCTGCTGCAACAAAGTACCACAAAATGAGTGGCTTAAACAACAAAAATTAATTGTCTTACAGCTCTGGAGGCTAGAAGACTCAGATCAAGGTGTAGGTAGGGTTGACTCCTCCTGAGAGCTGTGAGGGAGAAATATGTGCCACACCTCTCTCCTTGCTTTTGGTGGTTTACTAGAAATTTTTGGCACTCCTTGGCTTGTATAAACATAATTCTGATGTCTGCCTTCATCTTCACATGACATTTTCTCTGTGTTTTTGCCTGTGTCTAAATTTCTCTTTCTTATAATAACACTAGTAATATTGCATTAAGGTCCCACCCTACTCCGGTTGACTTCATCATAGTTTAACCTATGACATATGCAACAATACTATTTCCAAATAAGGTCACATTCTGAAATAGTGGGGGTTAGAACTTCAAAATATGACTTTTCAGGGGATACAACTCAACCCATAACACATGGTCATGATGTATCAGGTAAAATGAGTTGAGCTAAATAGGGCTTTAGTGTGAGGTTTATGTTTGGATATGAATTAGGCTATGCTTACTGTTTCCTGTACCTGTGGTTTCAGAGACCATAATTTCCTCTAGTGTCCTTGGGTTTGTGTGCTCCATTTTCTTTGGGTTCTCTAAAGATTTCTCCTTAAATAGGGTCTATGGCCTGCAGGTCTTTCTGCTGCTATCTGCTGTTATCATACTGGAGACCTATTTATGTGACTGTATGGTGTGAGAGGGAAGGAATGCCTTCTACAGTCCTATGATTATGGTTTAACCTTTTAACCAACCTGTGTCCCTTGACTGTAACCTTCACAAGTGAGTCTCAACATCCCCCTCCCTTTAGATGAAACAAGAAGGCTAGAGGGCTTAATGTTGGGAATTTCCGTTATCCCAGATTGATGAGGCTGTGGTAAAACCCATGTAGGCTAGGCTCTGGTAAATAGTTTCCATTGAGGACAGGCTTTTGTTAAAGACAACAGAGAGCTCTGGGAATATTTTGAATGGTCATAATTTCTTCCCATTTCCATAAACACAAGGGAATTTTTCTCTGGTCTTTACAGTGAGAACATATTGGGACTCCTGGGAATAAAATTATGAACGTGTGGAGATTTCCCTAAGGATGAACCCTAACAGAGTTTTTATTTCTTAAGTTAGTCCATGTGAGTTTTCAGCAGTTCATCAATTCTAGTTTAAATGTTCCTACTCATACTGGCTCCAGCTCCTGACTGCTGAGCCTGGGCTTCTGCTTCCAAAAGTTGTGAGTCTGTGTATCCTCCTGTCTTTCCAATTTTCAAGGCAGTAGTTTGTTCTGTGACTTCAATTTTCTGAAGGATCTAAGAAGATTGTTTGATCTTCAACTTGTTATGCTTTTCTCCTTATTGTGAGGAAGGAGTGACGACCTCCAAGCTACTTACATGTTGGACCAGAAACAGAAGTTCCCACCAAACTATTTTTATGGATAAATGAATCATATTAATTATTATTGATATAATATAGATATTCTTAGTTTTCACAGTCTTTTATAATATTCTTTATGTTTTTGTAATTTCTGTGCTTCTTTTCTCTTATTATATGCCCTTGTATATTTTTCTTCTGTGATCATTTTTACCAAAATGACATCAACATGATGAAGTTAGTTATAATAATCACTAACACTAACAAGTTAACATACTGTTTGAAGGTTCTTGTTCTGGTAAATGGAAAGAGTTCTGCCTGAAACTGACAAACCTCGGTTCCTGAGGGACCAAGAGAAAAAATATTAGCAGAATTCTAGTTACAGTCACCAAGACCAAGATTAATCAAACTTCTCCTGTAGGTGACAATACTCATTTTCTCCTTACATGATCACCTGGGGATAACTAGCACTGTGTCCCACTGAGCACTTTCTTGCATGCCAAGGAGCCTCTTTTTATGCTCAATTATAATCTCATGTTCATAACTTTTCTTAATATTCTATTTTCTGTCACAAAGACTAGAAGAGAGAGAAGTCCAAATGAAGCCAGGATCTTTTCTATTTGGAACATTGTTGATTGAGAAGAAGAATAATTTGCTAATTTACTTCACTCTTTTTCTGTTGGGTTCTCCCCTTATTCATGTTATCTATTTTTCACTCCAACTATTTTTTTTTTCACTCACATAGTTATTTTTCTCCCACATAGGGGAAACTGATCCTGGTAATAATCTATAGAAGAAAAAAACGGTGGTAATTACTAAAGTTTACAGCCCTTCCAAACATACCTGGTTTCTTTTTTAAGTTAAATTCTGATGACCAACAGGTGTACCATTCAATATGTGTAAGGCGGAGATCCATAATACCATGGGGGTTGGTGGTGGACATAGTCACCAGGGTCTGCCAAGGGTAGAGAAGGAGATAGGAATTATCCTCACTTTATCGCCGTATAGCCTTTCTTCAACACACTTCTTGTGTTTAAAACACTATAGGGGCCGACCCAGTGGCATAGCAGTTAAGGTCGCATGCTCCACTTTGGCAGCCCAGGGTTCACAGGTTCAGATCCTGGGCACAGACTGATGCACTGTTGGTCAAGTCATGCTGAGGCAGCGTCCCATATAAAGTGGAGGAATATGGGCACAGATGTTAGATCAGGGCCAGTCTTCCTCAGCAAAAAAAGGAGGATTGGCAGACGTTAGCTCAGGGCTGATCTTCCTTACAACAACAACAACAAAAACACTACATTCACAGCGGTCCTTTTTGATGTTTTGCAATTGTCCTTTAATCTCAGACTTTTTTTGTTTGAACAGTTGGAATTATAATAGGCAAAACCAATCCTTGTTTGTTGTTTTTTAATTTTCATGATGATGGGATCAACCCTCATGCTAACCCATTGCATAGAGATTTAATAGTGATTTGCTGAGGTATTGACTAATGCCCTTTGAAATGTTCCTTCCTCTTGTTGTTCATGAGTCTTCTTATAAATAAAGTAGACTTTTTAGAAATATTTATTCCATTTATTTCACAATTACATTGCACTCAATGGCATGTTTGCCTATTTCTGATCCCACAGGTAACTTGAGTCCATACGGTGGCACATCTACTCAGTGTTACAACTGCTATGAACTCACCAGTCCAACAGGTCCAGTGTCTTAGGGATCAAAATGGCCAACTGCTTGGAGGTCCTGTAGACACATTTTTAGTTCTTTTTTCCCTTAGCTGGATAGAGCATTTTTACTTTTTTCTTCCTTGGAAAAGGGCATGGAGATAGTGTTGAGTGGCCAATAATAAAACAGCAAAAGTTACGAAAATGTGTTTGTAGGAAATATTACACATCGACTGAGAAAAGGAGGTAGGGAACCAGCAGGTTTCCTCATGGGTTTGACTGTAACCTGCCTCTCCTGCTATTTCAGGGGACAAGCCCATAAAAGTGAGGGAAAGATGGGGCAAGAGATATTTCGCCATCACCAGGTCGGGGTTTGAGCGATTTAGAAGCTATTAAGTAAGTGCTTTTAGTTCCCGAGTGGCGCTATCTATAAAATCATCTTCCTTTCCCACTCGAGAGAAAATTTATCAAGTTGTGCATCTGTGACAGGGTTACAACTTGTGGGATTTTCTGAGACAGTGGCCGCAGCTCCTGTGTGATGTGTTGATTTCTCTAATTCTTATCATGGCCTTCATTAAATATCCTTATACTTGTGGCTTCTGCTTTTGGCCAGCGACACTCATGTACTTCTTAAAACGTTTGTCCCCTATAGCCCTCTATTGTGTCTTGGACTTTCTCCCCAAGGTCATTGTAGATAACTTGAACAACAGTAGCTCCTTCTCTCTCTAGGGATAGGTCCTTCAACTTTTTTTCCAGCTTTTTTGAGGTAAAATTGACAAACAAAAGCATTGTATATTTAAAGTATACAACTTAATGTATTGATATATGTACACATTGTGAAATATTACCAAAATCAATCTAATTAACATATCCATAACTTCACATAGACTCTTTTTTTTTGTAGAGATTACACTTGAGATTTATTGTCTTTGTAAATTTCAAGTACACAAAACAATATTATTAAGTGTAGCCACCAGGTGCTACGTTAGATTTCCAAAACTTATTAATCCTGTATACCTGAAACTTTGCACTCTTTGACCAGTATCTCCCCATTTCTCCCAACCCCTAGTCCCTGGATCTATGATTCTATTTTCTGCTTTTATGAGACTGACTTTTTTAGGTTCCACATACAAGTGACATGCAATATTTGTCTTTATGTGTCTGGCTTATTTCACTAAGCATAATGTCCTCCAGGTTCATACATGTTGTTGCAAATGGCAGGATTTCCTTTTTTAGGGCTGAATAATATTCCTTTATAATAATATTTATATATATTACATATATTGCATATATGTTACTATATATAATCTATTACACATATATGTAATATATATATTATATATATGTAATATATATATTTTATATATGTAATATATATATTTTATATATAATGGAAACATGGGTTGTTTCCATATCTTAGCTATTGTGAATAACGCAACAATGAACATGGAAGTGGAGATATTGCTTCATGATCCTAATTTCATTTTGTGTGGATATATACTCAGAAGTGAGATTGATAGTTCTGTTTTTAACATAATGAGGAACATCTATACTGTTTTCCATAATGGCTGTACCAATTTACATCCCCAAGAACAGTGTACAAGAATTCTCTTTTCTCCACATCCTCTTCACTCTGTTGATTGTTTCTGTTTTGTGGAGAAATATTTTTAGTTTGATACAATCCCACTTGTCTATTTTTCTTTTGTTGACTGTTTGTTAGAAGTCATATCTAAAATATCATTGCCCCACACCAGTGTCAAGAAACCTTTTTCTCTGTTTTATTCTAGTATTTTTTTAGTTTCAAGTCTTACTTTTAAACATTTGATCCAATTTGAGTTGTTTTTGTATATGTTTTTATGCCAGTACCATACTTTTCGCTTGATTACTGTAGCTTTGCAATTAATTTTGAAGTCAGCTAGTGTGATGCCTCCATCTTTGTTCTTCTTGCTTAAGATTGCTTTATATGTTTTGGGACTCTTTTGGTTCCATGTGAACTTGGGTTTTTTTTTTTTTTATGTTTCTGTGAAAAATGTCATGGGAATTTGGACACAGATTGCCTTGAATCTGGAGAACACTTTGGGTAGTATGGACATTTTAACAAATTTAATTCTTCCAATCTATGATGGAATTTCTTTCCATTTATTTGTGTCTTCTTCAATTTCTCTCATCAGATTTTTATAGTTTTCAGTGTACAAGTCTTTCAAATCCTTGGTTAAATTTATTTCTAAGTATTTTATTCTTTTTGATGCTATTGTATATAGTATTGTTTTGCTAATTTCTTTTAGATAGTCTATTGTTAGTGTATGGAAACAATTGATTTATGTATGTTCATTTTGTATCCTGAAACTTCACTGAATTTGTTTATTTCTAACAGTTTTTTGGTGGAGTCTTTAGTTTTCTATATATAAGATCATGTCATCTGCAAACAGATAAATTTTAACATTTTCCTTTTGGATTTAAATATATTTTGTTTCTTTTTCTTGCCTAATTGCTCCGGCTATGACTCCATTTTTTATTTCATTTTTGGGTCCTCCGTCATTTTTTTCTTGTCAAGTCTGGCTAACAGTTTGGGAGTTTTGTTTACCTTTTAAAAAATATTTCTTAGTGTCTATGGTTTTGTCTATTTTCTTTCTAGCCTCCTTTTTTTTTTTTCGCTCTAATCTTTATTATTTCCTTCCTGATGAAAATTTTGGGCTCAGTTTGTTCCTCTTTTTCTACCCATTGATGTGTAAAGTTAGGTTGCTTGAGAGCTCTCTTTTTTCTTATTGTAAGAATTCATCACTATAAACATTCCTCTTAAAACTGCTTTTGTGTGTCCCACAATTTTTGATATGTTATATTTGCATTTTTATTTGTCTCAAGATACGTTTTGATTTTCCTTGTTGTTTCTTCTTTAACCCGTTAATTTTCCAGGGGTATGTTGTTTAATTTTCATGTATTTGTTAATTTTCCAATTTTCCTTTTTTAAAAAATAATTTCTGATTTTATTCCATTGTGGTTAAAAAATATACTTGATATGATTTCAGTATTCCTAAATTTTTTAGGACTTGCTTTTTTTCTCAAAATATTCTCTATCCTAGAGAATACTCTTTGCATGTGCTTGAAAAGAATGTGTTTTATGGCTCTGTTGGATGGAAGGTTTTCTATATGTCTGTTAAGTCTATTAGGTCTAAAGTATTATTCGAGTCCATTGCTTCCTTCTTGATTCTCTGTCTGGATGCTCTATCCAATGTTGAAAATGAAATACTGATGTCCCTATTATTATTGTATTGCTCTCTATTTCTGTCTTTAGTTCTGTTAATGTTTCCTTTATATGTTTCAGTACTCCAAATTCTACCACATATACAACTGTTATATCCTCTTGATGAATTGCTCCCTTTATCACTATAGTGATCTTCTTTATCTCTTGTGACCAATTTGACTGAAAGTCTATATTGTCTGACATGAGTAGATCCATGCCTGCTCTCTTTTGGTTCTCATTTGCATCAAAAATCTTTTCCCATCTCTTGACTTTAGGTCCATGTGTGTCCTTAAAGGTAATGTAAGTCTCTTGTAGGTAACATGTTGCTGGAACTTGTTTTTTTGTTAATCCATTTAGCCATTCTACGTCTTTTGATTGGAGAATTTAATTCATTAATGTTTGAAGTAATTATTGATAAGTAAAGATTTACTTTTGCCATTTTGTTTATTGTTTTCTGACTGTTTTATTGTCCCTGTCTTCATGTTTTGCTGTCTTTCTTCGTGATTTGATGATTTTTTTTGTAGTGATATTCTTTAATTCCTCTCTCTTTGTCTTTTTGTGTTCACTGAAGTGTTTTTTTTTTCTTGTGGATACCATGAAGATTACATGAAACATCTCATAGGTGTTACAGTCTGTTTTTAGTTGAAAACAACTTCAATCATATACAAAACTCCACACTTTTACTCCACCCCACATTTTATGCAATTGATATCACAATTTACATATTTTTATATTGTGCATCCTTTAACAAATTATTGTAGCTATACTTATTTTAATCCATTTATCTTTTTACTGTTGTACTATAGTTAAAAGTAATTTACACCCATCATTACAGTGTTCGAGTACTTTGAATTTGACTATTTACTTAAGATTACTATTGAGTTTTACACTTTCATCGTTTTCACATTATGACTTAGGGTCATTTCAACTTGAAGAGCTCACATGAGCATTTTTTTGTAAAGCAGTGCTAGTGGTGATGAACTCTTCAGCTTTTGTTTGTTTGGGAAAGTCTTTATCTTTTCTTCATTTCTAAAGCACAGCTTTAATGGCTATGATATTCTTGTTTAGCATTTTTTTCTTTCAGCACTTTGAATTCATCATCTTATTCTCTCTTGACCCTCAAGGATTTTGCTGAGAAATATACTTAGAGCCTTATGGGGGTAACCTTGTATACTATGAGTCACTTTTCTCTTGATTCTTTCAAATGTCTCCTTTTGTTTTTGACTTAATAATTCGGTAATAATGTGTCTTAGTGTACTTGTCTTTGGATGGATCCTATTTGTGAATTTTTGAACTTCTTGAACTTGGATATCCATATCTTTTGCAAAATTTAGGAAGTTTCAGTAATTATTTCTTTAAATAAGTTTTCTGGGGACCGGCCCAGTGGCGCAAGTGGTTAAGTGTGCGCACTCCGCTGCGGTGGCCCAGAGTTTGCCGGTTCAGATCCCGGGCGCACACCGACGCACTGCTCGTCGAGCCATGTTGTGGTGATGTCCCATATACAGTAGAGGAAGATGGGCATGGATGTTAGCTCAGGGCCAATCTTCCTCAGCGAACAGAGGAGGATTGGTAGATAGCTCAGGGCTGATGAATAAATAAATAAATAAATAAATAAATAAATAAATAAATAAATAAATAAGTTTTCTGCCCCTTTCTCTTTTCTCCTTCTGGGGCTGTGTATGTTAATAGTGTGTATGTTAGTGTAGGTGTAACACCATGTGTATGTGTTAAATAAATAAATAAGTTTTCTGCCCCTGTCTCTTTTCTCCTTCTGGTGCTGTGTATGTTAATAGTGTGTATGTTTGTGTATGTGTAACACCATGTGTATGTGTTAATAGTGTGTATGTGTAACACCATGTTAATAGTGTGTATGTTAGTTTGTATAATGGTGTCTCAAAATCCTGTAGGCTTTCTTCAGTATTTTCCATTCTTTTTTCTTCTCTTACTGTATAATTTGAAATGAACTGTCTTCAAGATCACAGATCCTTTTTTCTGCTCAATCAAGGCTAATGTGGATCATCTCTATTGCATTTTTCATTTCATTCACTGTATTCTTTAGCTCCAGAATTTTTGTTTGATTCTTTTCATGATTGTTTATCTCATTTTGTTCATATATAGTTGGTCTGATTTCATTGAGTTGTATATCTGTGTTCTTGCTAAGCTCCCTTCAAACAATTACTTTGAATTCTTTGCCAGGCAGTTTATAGATCTCTATTTCTTTGGTGTCAGTTAATGGACAATTATTGTGCTACTTTGATAATATAATGCTTACTTGAGTTTTTGAAGTCTTGCATTGATGTCTTTGCATTGGAGAAACAGTCACCTCCTTCAGTCTTTACTGACTGGCTTCCAGAGAGAAAAATCTTCTCCAGTCAATCAGCTTATGGATTCTGGAGGTTTCTCAGAAGTTTTCTGTGGATATACCAGCTACACTTCCCTAGTTCCATCTTGGGGGAAGTTGTAAGATCGTATGCCTTCTTCCTAACCCACAAAGCCAGGGTGGGTTCTAAGAGCTTTCTGTTCATTTTCCTTAAGGCATTGATCTAAAATATTCTCCCAACCTAGCTGAATCCAGCCAGCTGTCTAAATATGCTTATGCATGATTTGCAGAGGTGTTAGCCCACTGTCTGCATTGGTATTTGGGGCACTGGCTACAGAGTCAGCTGGGCACATGGATTGCTAGGACACACGTGCACTAGTTGATGCGGTCTGCAGGTGATATATCCTCTGAAGCTCAAGGGGGGACCTATTGAAGGAGTTCACAAGGTGTTTAGTAGAAACCACTGTCTTTTGCTGAGTTCTGCACTCAGTTGCTGTGAGCCCCTGCCCCTTTCCCTGCTCCTAGCTGACCCAGACTAATCAGCCATGCAGAGACTCTCAGTGTTTTGAGTGAATGAGAAAGAAATGGGCCTCTTGGGAAGTATCCTGTATGGCTGGGGAAGCTGGGCACTAATTTATCTCTCACTTTTCCCAATGGGAGAAATCACAGAGTGAGGGGGTCTCTATTGGCACTGAGCTGTGCTGCCTTAGGGAAGTGGTGACATAGGTAGTCAAAATTTTCCTTTTGCTCTCTTTATGCACCTATTTGCACACTTATTTGCTCCAACAAGGTGCCAGCATCTCTCCTCTGGGCTCCTGCACTCTTATAGTGGTATACTCGTCCATGGGAGGTTACCAAAAATCAGTGTTTCTGCAGGGGAATGAGGGCCAAAAACTCCTATTTTGCCATATTGTTGATACCATCCCCACACTTCATATCTTCTTTGTGTTTTCTTTGGCCTGCACAGAGATGACCTTGCACATGGTGATGTTCTGTGATTGCTACGTGACCATCTGCCACTCTCTGTGCTATGATGTCATGATGAAGAGGGGAAACTGCATCAAGATGGCCACTTTTCCTTGGTTCAGTAGTGGAGTGTCTAGAATCATGCAACAGCCTCAACACCCTCCTTTCCCCTCAGGGAATTGATCCAGCCTGGTGCATCAATTCTTCTACAAGGTCCCCTAATTACTCAGACTATCCTGCTCAGATGAGGTCTGAGCAGTTGCCATTATGTCTTCATTTAACTTTGTCTGTTTGCTCTCCTTTGTTCTCTTATATTTTCACACAGCCTCTATGGTTCTGAAGATCAGATTTACTAAGGGTCAGTTGAAAGCCTTCTCCACTTGTGTTCCTTACCTGATGTAGAATTATCTAAAGATATATTTTGGTTCTATCATCTTCTGAATGAGTTAAAGCCAACGGAAGCCAATTGGAATTCTGGGCATAATACCTCTTTAATTTCCATTCAAAAATATCTTATTCTACCAATCCTTTTGTTCAATTTCTTAATACTAGTGTTTTTTACACAATTCTCCCTGCTTGTCTTCCAACTACCTCAATTTTTCCCAAATTTAATTTTCTAATTTGCCTATAATTCACATTTCCCCCAATTCAATGAACTCTCCAATTCTTTGTTATCTGCAGTTTCTCTCATGTAACATCAAATAAAAAACAACTATAAACAAATTTGTTAATATTAGAAATTAAACTGTGCATTGACCTAGATGAGCTTATTCATTCATTTATCCATCAAATATGTATTGAAAGACTACCAGAGATTATTCAAGGTCCTTTGGATTCATCAGTGAACAAAGCACACAAGACTCGTGACCATAGTTAGCTGACATTCTAGCAGCATGAGATAGACATAAACTGAGTTAAACATTATGTTAAAATAATAAATACTATAGGGAGAACACAAAACATAAAACCTGCAAAAGAAAGTAGTTTGGGAGTTCTTAGGGGATTGCACTTTTAAAAGAATGATTTTCGAAGACAGGTGAGGTTTGAGCAGAGAATCGAAGGAAGGGAAGTAGTTAGCTGTACAGATATCTGCAGAGAAGGCACTCTGGGCAAAGGAATCAGTCAGACAAAGGCCTTAAGGTGTGACATCATCAATTTTTTGAGGACAGCAAGGCAACCTATGTGAAAGTTGTGGACTGATAAAGAGTGAGAGCAGTACAAAGTCAAGTCCAAGAAGAAATAAGCAAATTAGTCTCAATATATCCGTGCTTTGTAGACCATTATGAGGACTCTGAATGAAATGGGGAGTCTCTGGAGAGTTGTGAGCAAAAGGAAAATTTCTTGGCTAGGTTTGAGTAGATTACACTGGCCCCATTGTTGGCAAGAGAAGTAAGGAGGTAACCATCTAGAGTCTGAGAAAATGGCGTTTCCATCATGAAAGCTGGTGGGGAATGTTTCATCGTTGGATGGGATAAGGATCCTAATCTTGAAATATTGAGAGTTTAATAGACACCAAAATGCAGATGTGAAGTTGGTGGTTGGATACACACATCTGTATTTGGAAGGAATAAGATGGAGAATTAAATCTGAGAGTTGATATAGAGAGACCAAAGATGTAGAGAAACCAAGGAAAGTATATGAAATCACTGAAAGTTAGTCTCAAAATAGAAGAGAGAAAACATTGAACTCTTGGGCACACGTATGTTAAGAAATTGGACAGACGAAGAGAAATTTATGAGAAAAAAAGGAGCCACACATAAGGATAAAGAAAAACCAAGAAATTAAGTATCCTTTAAGACAAGTGATAAACCACATCAAGGAGCAGATAGTTATGGATTAGTCAAATGTTGCTGGTAGCATGAAAAAGACTGAGAATTGATATTTGGTTATAACAAGATAAACATCCTTGGTAGCACTCTCAAGAGTGGTTTTTGTGGATGTGGTGGGGCAAATGACTAAATGAATTGGGCTTAATAGAGAACAGAAAGAAAATAATTGGGGATAGTGACTGCCATGATATTTTAAGAATTTTTTTCTGTAATATACTTAAGACTGGTTGGTCGGTTAACATCCAACTTAGGTTGGATGACAGAGATAAGATAAAATTAGATCAAAGAATAATTTCTTTAAGTTGAGAGAAAAATATATGCTTAGTAACCTGAGGGAAATAGTCAAGTGAAAGGAGAGAAAAATTGTGTTACAGAAAAGAGAAGAGGACAGCTTTAAGAATATCCTGTGAGGGGCTGGCCCCATGGTGTAGCGGTTAAGTGCACACGCTCCACTGCTGGTGGCCTGGGTTGGGATCCCAGGCATACACAGGTGCACTGCTTGTCAGGCCGTGCTGTGGCAGCATCCCATATAAAGTCAAGCAAGATGGGCACAGATGTTAGCCCAGGGCCAGGCTTCCTCAGCAAAAAGAGGATGATAGCTCAGGGCCGATCTTCCTCACACACACACAAAAAAGAATATCCCTGTGCAGGTGAGAGGCGTGGGAATCTGCTTTATATGGGGAAAGGCCGGCCTTACCTTGCAGCATGCACAATGTCTTCACATTGACAGGGGAGAACATAGAGAATATATGAAAATTTGCAGATGAATCAGTGGCAATAATGCAGACATGGAAATTTTCTTCTGAATATTTTAATATATTCATTGAAATAGGAAACAAGTCATCACATAAAAGTAATGTGGAAATAGGAGGTATTCAAGTATTCAGAAAAACTAAAATGGTGTAAAATAGTCATCTAGAAAAGGAGAAAATGAATGGACTGTAGATGTGTACTACTATTCTTGGAAATTTAAAAGTTCACTAGAGGTTATAAATTTAAAGTGGTAGAATTCAACCTAGCTCTGTTTTTTTTTTTCCGGTCACATTCAGGAGGGTGTGGTCAAAACTGAGTAGGTTGAACTTGAATAGGTAGCGGGCTGCAAGGAGATTACACTGAGGTTACAGAGATGCACATGGATGAGACTGTGTGCAAAACATCATCATAAATACGTACCATGAGATTTAAGCTGGATAATGGGAGAAAGTCTCCTTAAATCTTAGATCTAAAGAGAGTAAGAGATAAAAACAAAAGTAGAAAGGAAAATAGTAATTACTCAGGTGGTTAGAAATTTGCAGTTTTATAAAACAAAGATAGAAAAATATTTCCAACCAGATAACATTTTTTAAATTCAAATAAATATGATATTAAGTAGCAATATATTACAGGTCAGTTGTTGGAACTCTGCATTAGCTAGCATGAGCAAAAACTGACACTCTCATATATTGTTGAGGAGAATATAAATTAGTTCAATAACACATTTACACATTTTTTCACTAAGCCTTTTGATAAATTTATCCCAAAGAAAAACTCACATATATGCAGCGTAAAATAAACATAATGTTAATCATCTGTCATGAGAACAAATAACCAAAAGAGGACATGTAAAATGTTATTGTATATCTTATAATGGTTCTATGCAGATTAAAAAAAAAGAATTATTATGATATTTAGATATTAATATTTAAGTGAAAATGTAAAATAAAAGTGTAGATGGACAATTGCATGAAACTATTATTTATGATAAAGAGCACAAATCATAAATATACAGAAAAAGTGTATATGTAGTGAAGGGCTCAATTAATTTTCATATCTGAGCACACTTGTGTAATGTGCTCACACATTCTCTGTGGCAGTGCTTGCAACGTGTAATTGATTGGTTAGACACCAGTGAAGATGTGTTTCTATCATGGCACTAAATTGATATGTTTCTGTCAGTGAGTCTATTTGTGACAATACAATGTTGTCTTGAGCACGAGTTATTTTATCCAATTGGAGACTGTGGATGAGTGCAGAAGCTTAATTTATTCCTTGGTAAAATCTGTTTTAACCAAATACCATTCTTCTAAACATGTGATCACTTTGGCTTCTTTGTTTAGGGCCTGCCTTTATTCATTCCTCTTATAATGACACAATTGACCACAAAACATGTTATCATGACAATTATGACCACATCTACTCTACTGTGTCTCCACTATGGAACTATATTTCCGTGATGTCATTGTTTATGTTGTAGCAAAGACTGGCTCTGTCCTATGTCATTACCCCAGGACTTTTGGGACCTGATTTTCCCAGCTGGTGGTTATATATCTCTTTGGTTTCTCTTTAGGACAAGAAACCTTACATACCTACAGTCACTAGAAATTTATACACAATGCCATGGGAAATTCTTCTCCCTCTTAATGGTATTCTTACTTCTATAATTAACCTTTTTTTTATTCCCTGAAGAACAAAGATATAAAGAGAAGCTGACAGGGAGAATGTTCCCAAAACATGTCAGGCATAAAATAGAGAAAGTTGAAGAAACAATACAGCTTTCTCTAATTTATATATGGAAAAAGTAACACATAACCAGGAAAAGTGGTAAATAAATTTAAATTAACATAAATCTAGTGATATTTATGTTAATCATTAGATATACTGGTGTGTGAATATTTAAATATATGACACCAATATCATAGAAAGGTATAAGTTTCAAAGAAACTAAATAATCTCTCTCTCTCTCAATATCTCTCTCTCACACACACACACAAGTAGCAAGATTCATTTTGCCACTTTGCTACTGATAATTTTATTGCTAATATTACTTACATTCTAACAAAGATACTTCCTGTGAATTACTAAGACTTTGTAATATTTTACTTAGTGGTGTGGTATATGGCATTAACTTTCAATATGTTTCTACTTATCCCTACAGAGCCCAAAACCATAGGAGAATTATGCAACCCACCTCCATGATTGTCAGGCTTGGCCTTGACTTTTCCATCAACACATGTGAAAAGAAGTAACATGCATTTCCAAATGGAAATGTTAAGAGCCATTATGTGGTTCACAACCAAGTGTGTTTTCCCTTTGCCATGAGCTTGGCAAAGTCTTGAAGAACGGCTGCCTCTTTTAGCCTGAATTCTGAACTGAAGAAGAAACAGAGCAAAACCGTCACTGAGCCACAGTATAATGGGAGTTCTTTTTTCTAAGCTATCCCAGTAATGAGCTATTTTGTTCTGAAATCAGAACTTAATCCAAGCTGACTGGTACAGGGAATATAAAGTAGTTCTACTGCCATTTTCAAAGAATTACTGCTGTTATGTCCATGTCTCCATTTTACTCTCGTGGATTCCTCGTCAAAATTTAAGGCCAAAATCCGTTCATGGATGCTCAATCCTATCCACTTCTGAAATTGAGGAAGACTTTTGAGTATGGAATTTCTCTGATTCTCAGAATTCTTAAGATTTCAAGAATCATCTTTAGACCACAGAGAGTAGACAATATTGATAAACATTCCATTACATGAGAAAACTATTAACGTAAATGAGATTTATCCTATATTCTTTGGAATTCTCATGATGATGGATACTTTGTTATTACATCAAGGGAATAAAGAGAACAATAAAAATTTTTAATTAATATATTTATTTGAAATTGTAGATATGGTCTATAATCCATGTAAAATGTTGATATTTTAAGATGCTCCAAAATTTTTTTCACTAAAGATATTAATTCACTCTGTCATCTTATTCCATATCAAAATATACCAACTGTGTCCCTATGAATATTCATGAGGACTTATTTAAATAAAAATATTAGTTATTATATCATTTATATAATGATTCCTGTTCCCCAGGCTTCAAACAACACTAGCAGTAGTGAAACAGGGCTGGCTGTGGATTGGAATCTCCATGGCACAGATTAGTTCTCCATGGTGCAGACTTGGATATTAGAATATATGAAATTTACTAGGAATTGATCTAAGATTAATACCTGTGGGGGAAAGAAAAAAAGAGAAGTTGGGCAGAAGAAGCTGGACTCCAATGCAAGCTCTACAGGGACCTTCACTGAGCCTACCGGGTCCTTCAGAGTTGTTCCATTGGGATGATTGGCTCAGATATTATACTCCCACATTAGCCATATAATGCATGCTGTACCCAGGAGGAAAGATGACTTTGGATAAAGCATCTTTCCCCATCAGATGTCAACTCCCTAGAGTGAGCTGACAGCTGAAGGCTATATGATGACAGCATTCCCTAGACCTGGGGCAATTGATGCATCAGTTCTCCAAACACATATTCATGTCACATCACTTGGATTGTGCCAGATGGACCCACTATTTTTTATAATTACGGGGAGAAGCTCTCTTCTTGCTAACAGAATAGTAATTATGGAATAGCATATAATATAATACTAATTAACAGAATAGAATAATAGTTCTTCTGAGACAAGCTCCAGGATTCAATTGGGCTTATTTCTCTACAAAAACTTTAAAAGGAAGACTAATTGGACAACCTAATGTTGGCTCTACAACCAATGGACAGATGGTTTACCAGGTAATGTGATTTAGGATCTCATTCCTTTGCCTGGTACACTTGTGCACTTACTGTCGTAATTGGACAAGGAAGTACCAAGAGATACCCAAATGGATCACTGGGTAACAAAGCATATTCTTCCCTGTCCTCTCTGTTTAGCAGTAGCCCTAACACCTCCCAGTGACAAAGTTAGTTACCCCAACCAGGATGGTGACTTCTTTCTTTGACTACTTCTTACTATGCATGACAAGCCTAAAGTTCCCAGGGGATAGCCATGTCTTAAAATTCAATAGAATTTTTGTAGTTACCCTGATAGAATTGTTCACCCTTTGGAAAACAGGGCCTCCCATCCAGCTGAGATGAAGAATTGTGGAAAGTGTAAGCATATATTCTCGAAATGGGTCACTGGTTACAATGGTAAATGTTGCCACGCCTACCTCCATGTCTTGATAACTAGACCCATGTATTCCACCAAATAGATATACAGAATCTTATAATGTTCATTGATTTAGAATAATACATCCTGAAAAAGGACCCCTTAACCACACAGTGTGCCACCTCCAACCATCTAATGTGTCACCTTCATTGTGCCTTCAACAAACTGTTTCAATGCACATTCAGACCTGCAGGATTTGGGTAGCGCAATGCTTGATACAACAGTGAATCCAATGGTCACGTGTTCACTACCACACCTTCTGTCCTGTAATTTGAGTTATTTGGTCTCCTGAAATGTTACATGAGATCCAATGTTGGTGAATGAAACATGCTGCAAGCCCCCAACTGCTCTAGTTAATGCCCTGGGGGTAGGAAAAGAAAGTCCATTTCTCGAATATCTGTTTACTTCAATCAAAATGAATCTGTACTAGGAGGAAGTGGTCCAATATAGTCATCCTGGCATCAACTGACCAATGATGTCTTCCAGGGATGGTGCCTCCTGAGAGCTCAGCATTGGTCTTTTTCACTGACAGGTTGGAGATTTGGCAGTGACTGTATCTAGATCAACATTGGTGAGTAGGAGCCTGTGATATGGGACCCATGCATAAGCTCTGGCCCGGCAAACATGACTACCACATTATTATGCCCGTTGACGATAATAAAGGCTAATGGACATCAAATAGCAAAATCTTTTTCTACTAGTTTGTTTACCTATCGTGGATGTTCTCTGGTGGGTGTTTTCATAGAATACCAAGATATTATCCTCATTTCATGGCCACTCCCATGTGTCCCCTCACATCCCCCAAGTCTTCCTTGTCTTCAGTCTTTCAATTATTCTCCATCTATCTCCCTGGGCAACCTGCCAAGCTATCCGGCATTGCGTACGCATATCATACATATTCTAACCTTGAAACATTTCTCTTTCATTCACAAAATGAACTACCAGGTGCATCACCCAAAACTCTATTAGACATATTTTTCCATCACTACTATCTTTCAAGACCATCGCATATAAAGCTACATCATCCATCATCCAAGTTTGAAGTTCTTTCTTTTCTATCAGCTAATTATAGCAAACTCCTTATTTTGTCATAATAATGAGCTGATGGAGAAACACAGATACAACATTAGTGACATAGGGGGATCTGCTTGTGTCACTTACAGTGCTTCGGGTCCTTCTCATGCCCAATCCTGAATGCACCACTTTAATCTTATAAGAAAATGTTCTTAGGCATACCTAATCTTGTTACTTGATGGATCTGAGAGAATCTGGCTTATGATGGGCAGTTCTGACCCCACTGTCACTTGATGACATGGTCAGATACTCTATCTCTGCCAGGGTACGGTAGCATTCTAGGAGCTTTTTTTAATATATGTTTCCATAAATATAGACTTTCTCTATGACTCTAGAAGTCTACATTCTGATTCTCCTATTGGAGCTCACCACAAAGTGTATTTAGTATTTCTTCTCACTACTGAAACCTCCAATAACACAGGATCTGTTGGAAACTGGCACAAACATCAAGGCCACCAGCATTTCAGCCAAGATCTGCTCCAGAATGATCTCCTACTCTGGCTCCACTCATACCTGCAACTTTCTGCATCATACAAATGATTGGTTGGAGAAGTCATTCCAGATGTGGAAAATGCTGCCTCCAAATCCAAAGAGGCCTACCAGATGTTGTCCTTCCTTCGCAATGAGAAGTGCAAGACAACAATAATTTGTCCCCTCTGTTTACCCCAGAATACTGGTTTCTTAAATTTTTACTGATATGATCAGCCACTGATTCTTCACTGTTTATCTCACACTCTCTGAGCATATCTAGAGCCTCAACCACACGTGCAAATTATTTTCTCGTCCACTATGGTTAGCCTGATGTCATTGATTTAGTGCACCATAGTGATGTTCTATAGATTATCCATATTCCCCAGTTTTAGGAACAGATTATTATGGAAGATTAGAAAAACATTATTACCCTGGGAAAAACTATAGATGTATACCATACCCATCCAAGGGAATGAGAAAAGTTTCTGGTCCTTCTTTCTGATAGAGATGGAAAAGAATGCATTTTCCTGTTTCATAGATGCTCAGATTATGTTAGTCTGCTCTAGGAATGATACCAAGGCCAGCCCTGTGCCTTAGCGGTTAAGTGCGTGTGCTCTGCTGCTGGCAGCCTGGGTTTTGATCCCAGGCGCGCACCGCCACACCACTTCTCCGGCCATGCTGAGGCCGCGTCCCACATACAGCAACTAGAAGGATGTGCAGCTATGACATACAACTATCTACTGGGGCTTTGGGGGAAAAATAAATAAATAAATAAAATTATAGGAATGATACCATATCTGACAAACCTGAGGCATGTATATCTTCAAAGGATATCAGGATTATATGCCACTTCCTGCTAACCAGATCTGATTAATATAATACCACCAATATAGAGTATAAATATGTTGTTCTCTTAAATGTCTAGAAGATCAAGGCTTTGAGGACTACATTGTGAGAGAGCAGGGGATTTAACACAGCTCTGGGGCAAGCATAGATGTGCTTGGCTGTCAATCCCAGAGCAACGGGAACTGCTTTTGATCATCTTTCCTTGTAGATATTAAAATAATACATCCTCCAGAATAATAATGACATAACAATAGCCAGAGGCTTTGGAATATATTCTCATAAAATACCACATCTGGCACAGCAACTATGATTGAATTTGCTTGAATCAGTTGACATCTGATCTATTTGGATTTTCAGTGTTTGTTATACGGATACAATTGGAGACAACACACTCCATTTTTAAGTTTTTGATCATAACAGTCATGTCTACCATTCCACCCAGGATGTAGAATGGCTTCTGACTTAGTACTCTGTCCAAGAGGACAATTTCAGGGGGTTTCACTTGGACTTTTCTATTAAATTAGTTTTGGTCCACAGGTTAGAAAATGCATGTGGGTGTTCTTCTAGTTTCCAATTATAGTCATCACATTATTCACCCAGGAACCATATAAATTATCAAAAGTAAGTCTGTGGGCTTGGAAACACAGTGAGACAATGAGGACCAGGACTCCTATAATCACCTGGCCTCCATATGCCTCCCTAATATGGGTCCATGAAGAGTTTCACCTCCCCCAATATAAGTGACTGTTCACAGTCCCAGTTGACCATGCAGAACATCCCAGAACTGTATTAACAAAAGGAGAGGAAGCTGAAGTCTTTATCTTCCAAGCCCTGCCTATCATTTGTTGAAGGATGCTCCTAGTTATGAAAAGTACCCAGACATTCCTACACTTGGAAGGAGCATGCTCTTGCATCCAGAGCAGTCCCACAGGAGAGAGTCATGTTTGTTTGAGAAAGAAGCCAGTGGTGGCCATGGGGGTGGTGAATGCCAATGAGATGGGTGGTACTTCACACTCTAAGTTCAAAACTTCTTAACCCTCACTAATATATTCAATTTCATATGTCTTAAAACTTTTTCACTGTCTTTCAAACATATTCTCACTTCTTTCCTGATCCAGCTTAAATTCCATTATCCATAGTTACTTTTTTATATATGCCCTCAGCTCCATTTCCCCTTGTTGCTTCATCATATTTGCTTCTTGGATCACACACTGGTTAAAGACAACTCTTCACATACTCCACATCAGCACCTATACGATTTAATGTTGGAGGAGAAAAACAATGGTGGTGACTGATTTTCTTTATAGGCACACCTTGGAAATATTATGGGCTTGGTTCCAGACCACTGCAATAAAGCAAATAACACAATAAAGTGAGTCACATACTTTTTTTGGTTTCTCAGTGCATATAAAAGTGATGTTTACACTATACTCTAGTCTATTAAGCATCATGTAGTCTATTAAGTAATATTATGTCTAAAAAAACATATACATACCTTAATTAAAAATACTTTGTTGTTAAAAAATGAACTGAGCCCTCAGTGAGTCATAGTCTTTTTGCTGGTGGAGGGTCTTGTAAAAAACATAAGATCTGCAAAGCATAATGAAGCGAAGCACAATAAAATGAGGTATACCTGTATAATCATGCTTGCTAACATCAGGTTTACTTCTGAGAAGAGACTTGAAACAGATTCCCCCTTACCCAACATTTGCATCTGTGCCTGTGTATTCTATCTATTCTCTTTTTACTATAGAGGTGCTGCGTGTACTTGTGCCAGAGCCTCAATCCTATGCTTGTGCACTAGATCCAGTTTTGGTCTCAACAACAAGGAGTTCACTACAGCAATATTGTTTTCTCACTCTGTACTATCATGTTTTCTCACTTTAATGAAAAATCCTTTTCAGGATAGAAACATTCTGTTTTCTTCTCTTCTCTTCCATCCACTCACATTGTGTTACCCATCATCTATAGTCTGGTATTTCTCAGTTATAAATATCTCTAGTTCAAAACTCATCCCCAAACTTGACTCACACATACAACTGCCTACCTGATATTGACATTTGGATGTCTAAATAGTTTCTAAAAATCTAAGTAGTGCAAAACAATATCCTGATCTCTCCATCTCTCCAAAAAATACTTTCTGATCCTCGAATAGTTTATCTCAGAAAACTCAAAGAAGAAACTGAAGTTATTTTTGTGTCCTTTCTTTTTGTAACTCTTACCCATCAGCAAATTTTGTTGGTTCAAATTGTACTGAATCTCGATCCCTTCTCATCACCTTCCGTGCTCCTATCCTTGGTCAAGACATGTCAATTTTTGTCTGGATTAATGCAGTGTCTTCAACAGTTTTCTCAGTTTCTCTTTCACTATCCTATTTTTCACTATCCCTCTCAACACCTTTTCCACAATGAGTTGTTTCAAACAAATATATACCAATTGTGTCTCTCTTTTGCTCAGTGTTATACTAAATACCAAGATTAAATGCTAAAATTCTTATATTTCTCCATAATCCTAGGTAATTTGTTATAGCTCTCCAAACCCTTAGTCTTGTGCCACTTCAAATGCTATTAATATAATTGTCTAGCTGTTCACCCATGTCCTCTTTGAATATATTTCAACACTCATGCAAATTCTTTCTTCAAAAAATATTTAAACTCACCTATAGTTTCTCTTTCCTTTTGCTCTAGGCCCACTTACATTAGAAGCCTGCTTTCCAAATTCTAAGTATCTGCTAATGAATCAGATAAGAGTAGCCAATTGGGATGAATCAGCTGCATTGTAATTAATTAGTTTTTAACAGAAATATGTATGGATAATTAGCTATGACTTTTGAATACATTATTCCTTTACAAAGAATCTTTCATATAACAAGTATCTTGTATTGCACAGTTTTAAAATTCATATTTCATTTAATACTTATTTTAATTTTTCTCTACCACTAGGGTAAGTGTAAATAACTATGTAAGAGTTTACTTAAGGTCTATTTAACAGATCATGACCAAGTACTTTAAGTTAAGCCAGACTAGAATGGAGTATCTGAGGATGGAATGTTGCATAATAGGATTTAATATTTAAATTTAAATATAATTACATGAGTGACACCAATGGTATATATGATCAATAAAAGGGATTTTTTTCCACTGGACTTTCTGTTTTCCTGAAACTACAAATTGCAGATCTATTATATGTGGCAACAATTCATCTTGAGGGTGGGACCTGAGCCAGGGAAATGATAAAAAATGTGTCAGTTAACATAGGCTAGGCTATGGTGTGTTAAAAGAAAGAAGTGTCAGGGCCGGCCTGGTGGCGCAAACAGTTAAGTGAGCGCTCTGTGCTGCGGCGGCCCGGGGTTTGCCGGTTAGGATTGCGGGAGTGCACTACACATTGCATGGCAAGCCGTGCTGTGGGGGCGTCCCATATAAAGTGGAGGAAGACGGGCACAGATGTTGGCCCAGGGCCGGTTTTCCTCAGCAAAAAAAGAAGAGGATTGGCAGATGTTGGCACAGGGCTGATCTTCCTCACCAAAACAAAAAAAAAAGAAGTGTCAAATGTTAGTAGATTATAAAAGCAAGTGTTGACTTCTTATTCACAGTTCATATCCACTGCAGATTTCCCTTATTGTCTATATTATAGTGACAGCTTCTCTCCAGAATATTGCTGATTGTAGGCAGAGAGAAGAAAAAACATACTGAACCACCGGAATGCTCTCGTTTTTCTTCCTAGAAGGTTCACATATGAATCCTTCTCATGTTTCATGGGACAAGATACTTCATATAGCCAGGACTAGGTTCAACAGAGTTGAGAGGTATACTTTGTATTATCTATTAATACAATAATCCTATTATTGCTTTAGATAAAGGATGGGCATATTATATTTAAGTTCTCTTTCTTTTCTTGCCAATTTTGATTCTCTGACTTTCTAGAAAATATCAGCTACTTGGGGGAGACTCTAGGAGTTGCATATTCTTTGCTACATGTTTTCCTTGTGAGAGATCCCTTGTTTGATATTTCTTTAGCACCTGAAACATGTGTGTCCTCAGCATCAATGCACTCATGGTCACCATGGAGTCTTCCCTCAGCTCCTCCTCTGGATAACTCAGGTTAACCTTCTTTATCAATCTTAAATATCTAGTGCATAAGGAAAGTTTCTTTACACCAAATACTGTGCTAGGTGTCCCTGTTACTTGTTACCATAGCTATATGTATCCTTTTAAAACTAATAAAAACTATATTAATAAACTATGTGATTATTAAACTATATGAATTAATTCATCACTTGGTAAATTCCATGAAATCAAGGTCTGTCTGTGTTATTGACCACTCCCTTTGTACTTGGCAAATGATAGTCAATAAAACTTAGCTTAATATATTGGTATTTGGGACCTACTACTGGAAAGTATTTAATATTGCTTATTTACTAAAAAACAATAATTCAATTCATTTCTTTGCCCAAACATAGTTCTTCTTACCTAACTGTGACTGTGGAATTTATGCATTTACCTTTGTTAATGAAAATTTGGAGATAAGATAAACACATATGTTGGATAAATGTCAATGAATAAGAAATCCTTCTCTTTATTTCATTTAATAAAGTCACAGCTGTGTTTTCAGTTATCACTCAAGTTCTTTTTCATGTTAGAATTTTTCATCATAGCTATACCACTCATTTGTGTGATATTCTGTTTCCTAATTGGCTTTCTATTTCTTTAAGCCAATATAACCTAGACATAAGAATTGGTATCTCTGAGTTGAACTGTAGGCTCTAGAGCTGTCTCTGTGGTAAGCCATAACCTCTTTTAACCTAAAGAGCTTCTCTGAAGCTCTAGTTCCTCCTATGTAAAGTTAAGATCCTAATTTAGGTGATCTGAATCTAAAGTAATTCCTAGATCAAGAACCTCATGAGAGAATCAAACAATATGGCTGAATAAGATTCCCATCTCATACCCCCTTAACAATAATTTGGATCCATCTATGGAAAAAATGACTTTATAGGAGCTTTGGGATCCAGGTAGGATATTTTAAACCTGATGGAGTCTGAAACTAAGGAGAGCCATTTTGAAAAGACAGATCTGGGCCGGCCCCGTGGCTTAGTGGTTAAGTGAGCGCGCTCCACTGCTGGCGACCCAGGTTCGGATCCCGGGCTCGCAGCGACGCGCTGCTTCTCTGGCCATGCTGAGGCCACGTCCCACATACAGCAACTAGAAGGATGTGCAGCTGTGACACACAACTATCTACTGGGGCTTTGGGGGGAAAAATAAATAAATAAAATCTTTAAAAAAAAAAAAAGAAAAGACAGATCTGCAACCAGGCAACTGACTCATTTTCTGACTCATTTCTCTTGGATCTCAGACTAGAGATCCAGACCTGAGGACACAGATACAGCCATATTTGCCTTTGGTTCTGTCACCAGCACCAGAAGTCAAGGGACTTAAGAAGACTTTCACCGACCAATGTGTCACATAACAGGTATACAGATTCTGGTCCTGGCTACGGACCCTGAAGTGGCCCATGAACCAGCTCAAGCCCCTCTTGGCCACCAACCAGGACCCCCTGGAGAATGCTGATTTAGATAGTCATCTACAGATGAGAGAGCAATTGTGGAAGTATAGGAATCAATCACAAAATTTCTAGCACACTGTTGAAGGAAAAAAAGCCAAGATTGGATGCATGGAAGAGAATAAGAGGAATAGATTAACCTTCACATCAACCCTGCCCAAAGCAGCATATCTCAGTGACAAGAGAGCCCTTCTTGACTCATGATTTCTCCTTCAGAGGAAAGTGAGGGCATGTGAGTGGGCACCTGGCTTCCCAAGCTGTGTGAGGTGCCTCCAAATAAACCCATTTCCCCCTCATCCCAATCCAGAGTACTAGGGCATGATCTGAATGACAAGGGGGTGGTGAGCCGCTGGGAAAACAGAAGACAGGGCTCAGGATGGAATGAATCAAAGGGACACAAATCCTATTAATCACATCACAGATTCTACTGGGAGGTACACTCATGTGCCACTGTGCATGTGTTGCCTGTGGATTCCTCTAAACATTCCACAGGCACCCTCAGGGTTTCACTTGCCTCAATTACACATACCCTCACCCCATTTCTTTCTCCTTGTGAGCACTCCCGATGGTGGGTAGAGTGAGCTTCTGCAGATGCCTAGTGAGCACACACAGAAAATCTCAAATCTGCAGGCTTAAGAGAAAGCACAAACTTGTGTATTTAGCACCACCCTAGCAAAGGCAAAAGGGAGGCTGTAAGCACCTGGCCTGGCTTTACAGAACCCAGAGAAGGAATACAAGCTTAAGAAATTTGCCACAAAATGGAGCAAGAAGTGTGGAATAAGCAACTGATAGAAAAGTTCTGAGAAAGCCTCAGAATTCCTAGCAGGCTGAGAGAAGCTATTTCTCTCCCAAATTCAGTCAGTAAAGACAGGAGTTGACTGCTACTTCATATGCAAACAAACACAAGACTTGAAGAAAAATGAAAAATCAGGGATACATTAGGCCACCAAAAAAACACAATCATTTTCCAGTAAATGAATCCAAAGATATGGAGGTCTGTGATGTACCCAATAAAGAAATCAAAATAGTTTTCTTAAGGAAGCTTAATGAGCTACAAGGAAACACAAAAAGAAAATACAATGATCACAAAAATGATACAAAAATAAAAAAGAAGTTTAACAAACAGATGTGAATCATAAAAAAAGAAACAAAATAAAATTCTGGAGCTAAAAATACAACAAACAAAATGAAAAATGTGACAGAGAGCACCAACAGCAGAAGAAATAATCTATGAAGTAGAAGATGGAATGTATGGAATTATCCAGTTAAAGGGAAAAAAAAGAAAGTAAAAGAGTGAAGAAAGACAACATGAACTATGAGGTACCATTAAGACAAACATCTGCAAATTATTGGAGTCCCAGTGGAAGAAGAGAGAGAGAAGATAAAAGAAAGCTCATTTAAGGAAAAAGTGGCCAAAATTTTCCAAATCTAGGGATCTCTCTAGGGAGAGATTTGTGCATCCAAGTTTATAAAGTTAATAGGTCACCCCAAAATTTTTATCCAAAATGATCTTCACCAGACACCTTATAATAAAACTGTCTAAAATCAAAGACAAATAGATAATTTTAAAAGCATTAAGAGAAAAATATCTCTCACAAAAGGGAACCTCCATAAGGCAATCAGTGGATTTCTCAGCAGAGACCTTTCAGATCAGGAAAGAAAGAGGTAATATATTTAAAGTGGAGAAAGAAAGAAAACTGCCAACCAAGAATACTTTACCCAGCAAAGTTGACCTTAAGAAATGAAAGTGAGATAAAGACTTTTCATAACAAACAACAGCTGAGGGAGTTCAACACCACTTGAGTTGCCTCACAAAAAATTCTGAAAAGATTTCTTCAAGTAAAATTGAAAGGTCATTAATTAGTAACAAAAAATATGTGAAAATATACAACACATTGGTAAAGGTAAGTATATAGTCAAAATCAGAATACTCTAATACTATAATATGTATACTATAATATGGTGGTGTGTTAAACACTTAATTCTAGTATAAAAGTTAAAGGAAAAATGTATTAAAATATGTAGAGCTACAATAATTTGTTAATGAATATACAATATAACAAGAGGTAAATTGTGACATAAAACATAAAAGGAGAAATAAAAGGGTAGAGTTTTTATAAGTGATTGAAGTTATCAGTGTAAAATAGACTATTATAAGTATTTTCTGTAATCTCCATGGTAAGCACAAAGTAAAAACCTACAGTAGATACAAAAAGATAAAAAGAAAGGTATCAAAGCATACCAATATGAGAAATCATTAATTCACAAGGAAGAGCACAAGAGAGAAAAAACGGAACAAGGAAACTACAAAACAGCCATAAAACAACAAATAAGATGGTATTAGTAAGTTTTTATCTAACAATAATTACATTAAATATAAATGGATTAAATTTTCCAATCAAAAGCCATAAAGTGGCTGAATGGCTAAAAATAAAACAAGACCCAACTATATGCTGCCTACAAGAGACTCACTAAAGCTTTAAGGACACACATAGGCCCAAAGTGAAGGGAAGAAAAAAGATATTCCGTTAAGTAGTAAACAAAAGAAAGTAGAGGTAGCAATGCTTACAACAAACAGTATAGACTTTAAACCAAAAATGGTAAAAAGAGACAAAGAAGGACATTTTTAATGATAAAAATGTAAATTTATCAAGAGGATGTAATAAATGTAAATATGTATGCACCAAATTTGAGCACTGATATATATTAAACAAATGCTAATAGATCTGAATGAAGAAATAGATAAAAATAAAATAATAGTAGAGACTTCAAAACCAAACTTTCAACAATAAGTAGACATCCAGACAGAAAATCTATAGGGAAACATTGGATTTGAACTGTACTTTGAATAAAAGAACCTACTAGACATACACAGACCATTCAATCCAACAGCAACAGAATACGTGTTCTTCTCAAGCATACAAGGAACATCGCCAAGATAGATCATATTTTAGTTCACAAAATAAGTCCTAGGAAATTTAGAAGATTGAGATCATGCCAAGTATAATTTCCAACCACAAGGTACAAAACTAGAAATAAATAATAGGAGAAAAACCAGAAAATTTACAAACATATGGAAATTAAACAACACACTCTCTAACAATTGTGTCAAAGAAGACATTAAAAGGAAAATTAAATATATATATATCTTGAAAAAGATCAATGAAACTAATAACTAGTTTTTTAAAAGATAGACAAAATAGATAATCCTTCAGTCAGAACAACCAAGCCAAAAAAGGTAGAATCAAATAAAATGATAAATGAAAGAGGAGACATTACAACTCATACCACACAAATAAAAAGGATTATAAGAGACTACTATGAACAATAATATGCCAACAAATTTCACAACCTAGAAGAAATGGATAAATTCCTAGAAACATACAACCTACTACGACTGAATCATGAAGGAAGAGAAAATCTGGAGACCGATTACAAGTAAGGTATTGAATCAGTAATGAAAACGTACCAAGAAAGAAAAGTCTAAGGCCAGATTGCTTCACTGGTGAATTCTCCCAAACATTTTAAGAAGAATTAATACAAATCTTTCTCAAACTCATCCAAAAATAGAAGAGAAAGGAACAATTCCAAACTCATTTTGCAAGAACAGCATTAGCATTGTACAAAAACCAGATGAGAACACTGCAAGAAAAGAAAATTGTAGATCAACATCCCTCATGAATATAGATGCAAAACTTCTTAAGAAAATATTAACAAACCAATTTCAACAACACATTTAAAAATAACATTCACCATGATCAAGTGGGATTTATCCCTTGGAGGCAAGGATGGTTCAACATATGCAAATCAATATATGTGATACACCACATTAATAGAACACAAGATAAAAATCACATTATATTAATAGGGACAGGAAAAGCATATGACAAAATTCAACATTGTTTCATAATAAAAATGCTTTCAACAAACTGGGTACAAAGGGAACGTATCGTAACATAATATGGGCTGGACATGACAAGCCCACAGGTAACATCATACTTAATGGAGAAAACTTTAAAGCTTTTTATCTAAGAACAAGAACAAGGATGCCCACTCTCACTAGTTTTATTCAACACAGTATTGGAAGTTATAGCCAGAGCAATGGGGCAAGAAAAAGAAGTAAAAGGAATCCAAAACAGAAAGGAAAAAATAAAAGTGTCTCTGTTTGCAGATGGCATGATACTATATAGAGAAAACTCTAAACTCCACCAAAAAACAAAAAACCATGTTAGAACTAATAAACAAATTCAGTAACATTGCAGGATACAAAATCAACATAAAAAATCAGTTTTGTTCATATACACCATCAACAAACTATCAGAAAGACAAATTAAGAAAACAATCCCATTTATAGAAGCATCAAAAATAATAAAATACTTAGGTATAAATTGAACAAAGAAGCTGAAAGATCTATATACTGAAAACTATAAGACAAAGATAAACTAAATTGAAGAAGACACAAATAAATGGAAAGATATTCTGTGTTCAGGAATTGGAAGAATTAATATTTTTTAAATGTCCATACTATTCAATAGATCTAGTGATTACATGCAATTCCTGTCAAAATTCTAATACCTTTTTTAAAAGAAATAGAAAAAACAATTCTAAAATGTGTATGGAAACAAAAGAACCCCTAAACAGCCACAGCAATCTTAAGAAAAAAGACAAAAAGGTGAGGCATTACATTTCCTGATTTCAAAATATATTACAAAGTTATAGTTATCAAACAATATGGTAGTGGCATCAAAACAGAGATGTAGATCAATGGAAAAGGATAAGAGACCCCAGAAAGAAACCCACACATATCTGGTCAATAAATTTATGACAAAAGAGCCAAGAATACACAATGGGAAAAGGATAATCTCTTCAATAAATGGTGTTGAGAAAACTGGACAGTCACACATAAAAAAAATGAAAGTGGACGAGTATCCTACACCATACACAAAAACCAAATCAAAATGGGCTAAAGAGTTCAACATAAGACTCAAAACCATAAAACTGCTAAAATAAAACATCGTGGGTAAGCTCTTTGACATTGGTCTTGGCATTTGTTTTTGGATTTGACACCAAAAGCAAAAGCAACAAAAGCAAAAATCAACAAGTGGGAGGACACCGAACTGACAAAGCTTCTGCACCACAAAGACAACCATCAACAAAAGAAAAAGACAACCTATCAAATGGGAGAAAATATTTGAAAATCATATATCTGATATGGGGTTAATGTCCAAAATACATTAAAAAAAAACTTATACAAATCAATAGCAAAAAATAAATAGTCCAATTAAAAAGTGGGCTGGAGAACTTAATGGACATTTTTCCAAAGGAGACATACTAATGGCAACAGGTACATGAAAAGGTATTCAACATCACTAATATCAAGGAAATGCAAGTTAAAATCATGATATTACCTTACATTTCTTAGATGGCTATCATCAAGAAGATAAGAGATAAGATGTGTTGTCAAAGGTGTGGAGAAAAGGGAACCCTTGTACACTGTTGGTTAGAATGTGAATCAGTGCCACCATTATGAAAAACAGTATGGTGGTTCCTCAAAAAACTAAAAATAGAACTATTATATGATCCATCAATCCCTCTTTTCTGTGTATATCCAAAGTAAGTGAAAACAGGACATCAAAGAGATATCTGCACTACAATGTTCATTGCGGCATTATTCACAATAGCAAAGATATGTAAACAACCTAAGTTCCCGTCAACATATGAATGGATAAAGAAGGTATGGCACAAATATCTACAATGGAGTATCATTCACCCAAGAGAAAGAAAGAAATTCTACCATTTGTGACAATGTGGATGCACCTTGAGAGTATTATGCTAAGTGAAATAAGTCAGAGAGAGAAAGACAATTACTAAGTGAAAGTATGCTATCACTTATATGTGGAATCCAAAAAGGCAGAAGTCACAGAAACAGAATAGAATGGTGGTTACCAGGGGCTGGAGGCGGGGGAAATGGGGAGATATTTGTAAAAGGGTACAAGCGTCCAGTCATAAGATGAGTAAGTTCTGAGGGTGATTTACAGCATAGTAACTATAGTTAACAATACTGTATCATGTACTTGAACACTGCTAAGAGAATAGATCTTAAATGTTCTCACTGCACACAAAGATAGTTAATATGTGAGGTGATGGAGGTTTTGACTAAGCTTATTGTGGTAATCATTTTACAATATATTCATGTATCAAATCATTATGTTTTACACTTTAAATTTACACAATGTTATGTGTCATTTATATCTCAATAAAGCTTGAAAAATTAAAGATCAGAGGCAAGGTAAAAAATATACTACAAAATATATAGCAAATGCTATATTTTATGGAGCAAGTTTTATTTTTTATCATGGAATTTAGTACTATCATTAAGATAGTAAAATTGCCTTAAATGTAATGAAACCATTGATTTAAAATTTACTTATAATGTCAATCACTCTTGGCCAGTCATTTATATTTACATTAATTTCCTTGAAGCCTTAAAATAGCATATACCAGACATTAAATACAGAAATTTCAACCCTCAATGAAATCTTACTGTAACATATTTTATAGGCACGCCAGGTGGCCTGACTCACATACTTTATTTGCCAGGGGGCCATTATTGATGATTTCAGGGGTGCACCAGTGAGAAGGAAGCCTTGGATAGCTTTGTGTAGTGTTCCTGATGCCAGTCTCTCTGGATCCTGCTGGTGCAGTCAGACTTTTGTTTTCATAAACATGACACTTTATATTTAGCCCGCCCATTCAGAAGGCCTTCACTGGTGAGAAGCACCTGGCTCTGCATTCCTGTTATGAAGGCTAAGGCTTTCCTATGACATGGGAAGTAAGAAGAGCTTAGTAGACACACGCTACAGCGCGGATGAACCTTGAGGGTATGCTCAGTGAAAGAAGGCAGTCACAAAGGGACAAATACTGTATGATCCCACTTATATGAGATACTTATAGTACTTAAATTCACAGAAACAGGAAGTAGATTGGTGACTGCTAGGGGTTGGAAGGAGAGGATAATAGGGAGTTATTATTTAATAGGTATAATTTCAGTTTTGCTGGGTGAAACAAATTCTGAATAATGGTGATGATTGCACAATAATGTGAATGTAGTTCATGCCACTGAATTGTACAATTAAAAATGGTTAAAATGGAAAATTTTATGTAATATGTATTTTATCACTGTGATAAAATATAATAATATAAAAAAGGTCTCCATGATTGTCCATCCCTCTTTCAAGAAAGGCTGCATACATTTTATTTTTTTTCAATTTAGAATCCTCAAAGAAATTATGACCATGGTGGATACATTAGTATCTATCAAGATACATTAATTCCGTATTTAAGAAGACTTCTAAAGGTCTTTTATCTACTTAAAGAAAATAATTAAATAATATCATAGTCCCAGACAAATAAATAACACTCCTTTTAAAATCCTGACCCAATATGGTTTTTTATTTTTCTTAGAAGAAATTTTCCTTCATCTGAACTTATTTTTCTTGCTTGCCTCCAAATGTCAATTTCCCTTTATAGTTTATTTTCTTCATTCATATAATACATAAATTCCAGTTTTTAATTTCCCACTTCAGAATTTTTGTTGAAGGGATTAATAGATGTAGTGAGTTCTTTCTATTAAATGTTTTTAAAATCCCAGATACATAAATTTAACTGTATATGTTCTGTTCATTAGAATTCTATTGTGGTCATTTAGCTCAATTGGATAGTAAGACTTTTTTCCCCAGAAGTGATCTCAGGACTATAAATCTCCATTGAATATCTCCAAGTTTAATTGGTGGGTTGGGATCATAGTCCTGTGATGTTACCAGTATAAATAAGCCATACCCTAAATCTAGGCATGTTATCTCTGTGGGGAGACCCTGTTCTCCTCCATTTCTTCTCAAATTTACTAATTGTTTTAGATTCAAAGTGTAGACCTTATGGTCACTCTGTGGGTTTTAATCTTCTGAACCTCAAATAGGCAATTATACAGAGAAAGCAAGTCAAGAATCCCAACTATTGCATATTACTAAAGGAGCATCTGCTCCCTTTTCTCCCTCAATGGGTGCTTTTGCATTATTTTTCCTAGCAATTTCATTTTTTTCTATCTAAATTATCCATGATTTATAACTAGAATCATTCAAATACTAAACCAAAAGAGACCATTCAAGAAAAGCCTGGGATCACCCGCAATATCAGGTATTCCAAAATGTGTTGTACGAATTGTAATTGTTTAAAGAAAAAAAAATCACAGCATCCTGCATTCAGTAATGTCCACATATTTTTTTAATTCTTGTTAGAAGGAGCAAATTGGATTGTGATAGAGATATAAACTTGCTGATTAATTGCAGCCAAAAGTTTTAAATATGCCCTTAAATTCAACCCAACTGCAATGCAAGTTAATCCATGTTCATGACCATGTAGGTTTTGAAGCATTGAAATGCAATTTTATTTTCCAAAGTTAATTCAGATGATATGACAAGGTATCATCATACCAAAGAGACTGGACCAGAATGATGCTTTATTTGAAAGAGCAGACTGTGGTAAACATAAAGATATCAGTAACTACTATGGTTTTATACTAATTGATAAATTTTACTAGCTATAAATATTTTCTAAAAGCCAGAGAAGGAAATACTATACCAGAATCACTCCTTTTGTGTCCCATATAATTATACTTTAAAGAATGTTTTGGAATTATTCACGTAATTATTTGTCATAGTGAAATATTTAAAGCTTCATTATTGCCATATCTAATTTTGATCATTACAGTATTTCCAGGGCTGAGCTCAGTGCCTGGCACATGATCGATTTTTGGTGATTGTAGATCATGTGAAGAAATAAAGTGATATAATAGCATAAGACCTAAAGGATAGACAGAGAAAACTATTTTGACATCATACGATTGGTTATTATTCTGAGTTCAATCACTATGCTCACCTGTTTAGACCATAGGATCAATCTGTGAAGCAAATTGTCTGCAGAAAAAGTGAACTCTTCAATACACCTGGAGACCTTCAGACACATGAATAAAGACAAATGGCATCCTAAAAGTCCTCAGTCTACTCTCAGAACATGACTCCCACCCAGCAGTGCTTTGCGCTGAGCTCAGATGTAGTGCACCAAGCTTTTTTTTATTTATTTATTTTTTTTTTAAAGATTTTATTTATTTTATTTTTTGCACCCAAAGCCCCAGTAGATAGTTGTATGTCATAGCTGCACACCCTTCTAGTTGCTGTATGTGGGACTCGGCCCCAGGATGGGCAGAGAAGTGGTGCCTCGATGCGCACCCGGGATCCGAACCCGGGCCGCCAGCATCGCAGCGCGCGTGTAGTGCACCAAGCTTAAGGAACAGGCAGCTCTTAAATGGTGGGAAGAGATACAGGGCTTGGAATGTTTGGAAGCAGAAAGATTATTCTTATTTCAACTGTGCTTGTTAAAATCTTGCCCTGAGCAAATAACATGGGCTTGACATCATACAAAACATAAAATAGGTGTAAATCAGAAAGTTTATTTTTAGAAATTCTATTTATATTGAAATTGAACATAGACTCATCTTAAAGACAAACAAAAGAAAATGCAGCTGTGAAATGAGGCAACATTTCACTTACCTGAACAAAGACACAGACACAAAATAGGACTGACATAAAAATATACCATGTATTCAAAAGACAATATACAGAACTTCATGCAAACTATGTTATAGTGTTTAGAATTTTATAAGCCCTAAGACAGGCAAAAATCAATTTATAATTTCAGTCTTCAATTCTATTTTTTCTCAGTATTAGGAAACATTGTGTGTATGTTTGTGTGTGTGTGTGTGAGAGAGAGAGAGAGGCAGAGAGACAGAGACAGAGAGAGAGACCGAGACAGATATTGGATGGTTGGAGTATGGGACATTTCTGCTTAAAGCTACCACTCTGTAAATGACAGGAGGCAGTAAGAGAAGAAAGGGCAGAATGACTGAGGACAGTTTACACAGTACTCATAGCCATAATTACTTAATTTAAAATGGAAGAATTAGTTTATATCACTTTTTTTAATAATATGGAGAAATGCATACTACATATGCTTCAAAATGTTGATTTGAAAGCTAAAGGAAAGTAAACACATAAGCTTTAGTCATCTGAGAATTTAATTTACCTAGGATTTAAATTTCTGACCAATATTGGGTAAAAGTGTTACCACTATACCTCCTTTCAACTAGGACTTACAAATATTTCCTATTTTCCTGTTAAGTGGACCACTATCATCACACTCTCTTTTAGTTGTCATTCTAGCAGTAAGTATTCTGAGTCCCTAACATTTTGTTTGACCCATTCCTCTCCTCTTAATAAATTACTTTGCTCTTAAAAGTGTTTTTGCTGCATCCCATAAATGTTGGTCTGTTGTGTTTCCATTTTTGTTTGTTTCAAGATTTTTTTGATTTCCTTTTGATTTTTTTCTTTGACCAATCAGTTTTTCAGGAATGTGCTGTTTAATTTCCATGTGTTTGTAAATTTTAAAATTTTCTTCCTGTTATTGAACTCTAGTTTTATTTAGTTGTGGTCAGAAAAGATACTTGATATGATTTCAATCTTCATGAATTTAAGACTTGTTTTGTGGCCTACCACATGATCTATCATCAAGAATGTTTTGTGTGTGCTTGAGTAGAATGTGTAGACGGCTGCTGTTGGATGGAATGTTCTATATATGTCTGTTGTTAGGTCCATTTGGTCTAAAGTATAGCTCAAGTTCAATATTTCCTAACTGATTTTTGTCTGGATGATCCATCTATTGTTGAAAGTGGGATATCACAGTCCCCTAGTATTATTGTATTGTCTGTTACTCTCTTCAGATCTGTTAGTATTTGTTTAACATATTTAGCTGCTCTAATAGTGGGTCATATGTGTTTACAATATAATGGTCAATTCACTTTCTTTTTTGTGTGTGTGAGGAAGATCAGCCCTGAGCTATCATCCATGCTAATCCTCCTCTTTTTTTGCTGAGGAAGACCAGCTCTGAGCTAACGTCTATTGCCAATCCTCCTCCTTTTTTTTTTCTCTCCCCTAAGCCCCAGTAGTTGTTGTATGGCATAGTTGCACATCCTTCTAGTTGCTGTGTGTGGGATGCGGCCTCAGCATGGCCAGAGAAGCAGTGCATAGGTGAGCGCCCGGGATCCTAACCCGGGCCGCCAGTAGCAGAGCGCACACACTTAACTGCTAAGCCACGGGCCGGCCCTCAATTCACCTTCTTGATGGATTGTCTCTATCATTATATAACTACCTTCTTTGTTTCTTATGAGTTATTAAAGTAAGTCTATTTTATGTGTGATAAGTATGGCCACCTCTGCTGTCTGGTTATCATTTGCATGGAGTATCTTTTTCCATCCTTTACTTTCAGCCTATGTTTGTTCTTAAAGCTAAAGAGAGTCTCTTTTAGGAGTATATATTTTAGTGTTCTTTGTTTATCTATTCAGCTAATCCATCTTTGATAGGAGAATTTATGTTTAAAGTTATTATTGATAGGTAAAGACTTACTATTGCCCTTTTTTTAATCATTTTTTAACTCTTTTGAAATTCTCTTCTTCCTTTCTTCCTCTCTTACTGTCTTTGTAATTTGGTCATTTTTTGTTGTGATATGCTTTGATTTGTTTCTCCTTGTATTTTTTGTATCTACTACAGATTTTTCCTCTCTGATTGCCATGAGACTTACATCAAACATCTTATAGTTATAATACCCTCTTTTAAGCCAATTACAATTTAACTTTGACCAAACACCAAAAATCTATAATTTTACTTCTTCCCCCTCACATTTGATGTTACTGTTGTTACAACTTACATCTTTTGTATTGTTTATTCATTATCAAGTAATCACAGTTAAAGTTATTTTAATATGCTTGTCTTTTCACTTTATACTAAGGTTACAAGTTTTTTATGCACGACCATTACAATTTTAGAGAATTCTGAATTTGACTACATATATACATTTACCAGTGAGTTTTAAATGTTCATATGCTTTTATGTTTTTAATTAGCATCCTTTCATTTTGGGTTGATGAACCTCCTTAAGCATTTCTTATAGTGCAGTTGTAGTGATGATAAACTCTCACCACTTTTTTTTTAGTGGGAAGGAGTTTTTATCTATCCTTCATTTCAAGGAACAGTTTGCCAGGTAGAATATTCTTGGTTGACAGTTTCTTCCTTTCTGTACTTTCAATATATCATCCAATTCTCTCTTGGCCTGCAAGGTCCTACTAAGAAATCTGCCTGTGGTCTTATGAGGCTTCCCTTGTATGTGATGAGTCTCCTTTCTCTTGATGCTTTCAAAATTTTAACTTTGTCTTTGTCTTTTCACATTTTGATCATATTGTGTCTCAGTGAAGTTCTTTATGGGTTTAATCTATTTGGCGATTTTTGAGCTTCCTGTACCTGGATATCCATAACCTTACTCAAATTTGGGAGTTTTCAGTCATTCTTTGTTTAAATAGATTTTCTTTTCTCCTTCTGAGATTTCCAATATGTTCATTTTGTGTACCTTGACGGTATCCCATAAGTCCTGTAGAATTTTTTTCACACTTTTTTATTCTTTTTTCTTTTTACTCTTTTGAATGGATAATTTCAAATGACTTTTTTTCAGTTTCACTGATTCATTCTTCTTCTTGATTGAGTCTGCTATTGAAGCTCGCTATTGAATTTTCTGGTCAATCATTGTATTTTTCAGCTATAGGATTTCTTTTTGTTTTTGTTTATAGTTTTTTTTTGTTGAACATCTCATTTTGTTCATGTGTTATTTTTCTAATTTCAATTAGTTGTCTATTTGAGTTTTCCTGTAGTTCACTGAACTTATTTAAAATAATTATTCTGAATTATTTGCAAATTAGTTCATAGATCTTCGCTTCTTTAGGATCAGTTACTGAAGCTTTATTAGTTTCCATTGATGGTGTCATGTTTCCCTGTGTCTTTGTGATCCTTGTATCCTTAGGTTGGTGTCTGCACATTTAAGAAAGTAGTCATCCCTTTCATACTTTACAGTTTCACTATGGCAGAGAAAGACTTCTACCAGTCATCCCAACCTAGTGTTCTAACCAGACCCGCTTATAGTATACATTAGGAGGTGGAGAATTTTGCCAGTCTCTGGTTGGGCTAGTCCAATGCCTGCCTGAACTTTGAGGTCAGCTAGGGCCTCGGGCTGAGCTCTGGCTGAGCAGATCAACTGGCTGGGTTCTGTGATCTGGCAGCTCCACTAGCTGGGTTCCTCAATCAGGTGGGTCCTCTGACTGGGCTCCCTGGGTGGGTGGGGCCACTGGCTGTTCTCTATAGTCAGGTGGATTCTCTGGCTGGTCTCTGCAGTAGGGCATAGCAGCTGGCTGGGCTTCAAATTCAGGCAGGACCACTGACTGGACTTCCTGGTCAGGCAAGGATGGATGCTGTGATTCCTGTCTAGGCAGTGCTGCTGACTAGATTCTGCAAATGGATGGGGCTGCATGCTGAGCTCTGTGATAAGGCAGTGTTGCTGGCTGAATTCCATGATCATGCAGGGCCACGGCCTGGGCTCTGCAATCACCTCTGCTCAGTTGGTGCCACAGACTGTAGTCCCTGGCCAGGTGGTCCACTGGCTGTACTCTGTTTTCAGCAAGTCTTCAGACTGGACTCCATAATCAGGTAGGTCCACTGGCTATGCTTGGTTGAGCAGGGTCACCAACTGGCATCCCAGGTAGGATGGGGTCTCAGACTGTGCTCCACATTTGTATGGGGCTGAAGGCTGGGATATGTGTCTGAGGAGCGTTGCCGTCTCTGCTCTGCAGCCAGGTGGGGTCACATAGGTGGAATGGACCACTGGCTAGAGATCTTAGCCTGATAGAACTGCTGATTGTGCTCATTGGCCATACAGTGGTGCAGTTTGTCTACATGGGTGGGCAAAACTTCTGGTCAGATACCATTGCTTGCAGGGACGTGGTGTTACCACCAAGATCTGTGCACTGGTTGGTGATCCTTGTCCCCATTTTTTTGTTTCAGGCTGACCCTAGGTGGTGTAGCCCTGCCAGTTCACAGCTTGAGAAAGTGGGCCTCTTGGGAGTGCCCCAGAATTCTGGGGAAGCTGAGTTTCTGTCTTGGGCTCTCTTTTCCCCACTGGAGAAACCATAGGCCAAGGGGATCCATCTCGGTGTAGTTTGTTGCTGGCCAAGCAGAAGGTAGTGCTGTTAGAGTAAACCACTCCTCCTACTCTTCTATCTAAGGTGGGTTATTTCGGTTTTTGTGCTCCACAGGGGTACTTCAGCCTCACCCAGGTTTTGGGTTTTTCACAAAAGTTCTCTTGTCTGTGAATAGTTGCTAATCTGTATTTTTGTTAGGGAAACTAAAGCCAGGGATCCACTATTTCACCATCTTGCTGATGTCACTCTTAAATATTTAGTGTATTCCTTAGGCAAACATTTATTTTAAACATCTACAGTGGGTAGGCATTGTGTTAAGCAATGGGGAGACACCTGTGATAAAAATGGGTAAAATGTCACAACTCCTGGATTTACATTCTATTGTGGAGACGAGATAATAAACAAATCATTGTAAAAAAATGTGAGGAGTGGTTAATGTAGTGAATAAAAGTAAAACAGGGTAAAGGACATATGATTATTTAATATTGATTTGTCAAAGAAGTCTTCTCTGATAATCAAGTAGCAGAGGAGAGACCTGAGTGAGTTGAAGAAATAACCCACAACTTTTCTAGGAAAAGATTGCCAAAGAGAATAGTAATCTTTTTCCTTTAATAAGTATGTTAAACCCAATGATATTTGCTGACATGTCCAATAAGTTTATATTGTATTCTCTTTCATTTTATATTATTCTATATTCTCTCTGTCTTTTTATTTTCAAAAAGTCTTTCACTTTATGTTCTACTACTTGATTTTTTTTACATTTAATAAAATTTGTGTATTTGTTCAATTATCTTTTAGCAATACTTTTATAGGACAAAAAGATACTTCATAAAGAGTAAAATACTGTTTGTCTTCTTTCTCTTTATACCATGTCTATTGGTTCCCCAGCATAAGCAAGAAAAAAATACCTTCTAAAATATTCGTCTCTTCTCTTCCTTCTTTTATCATACAATCTTAGTATATCTTAGTGTTTATTACTGTATCTTTGAATATTCTTCATCTTTCACTACTTGATTTATTAACTTTAAATATTATTTTACTGTCACATATAAACCAGGAAGCAACCATTCAGTTTAAGCTCCATCATTTTCTTCAAATTCTTTCCTGACTCAAGTCAATTCCCATTTCTCATATTTCTGTTGTCTGATCATCACCTCTTCTTGACTGGTCATCAAATCTCTGAATTCTTGTATTTTTGCTTCATGATGTTCTCTCATTGCTAAAATTGCTTTATTAAGAATTTTTTTTGGTTGTAAATCAAGTTTTAACATTGTGCCATGGTTTAGACCTGCTTTATGGCAATAATTTTCAGTTCAATTTATCTATTCTGATAAGAAGTTTGCTAATTATTTTCTGTTTTCTTTTCTGTGTAGTTTTTTAAAATGGCCTTGCATTTTCACATGTTATTATTTAAGGATTTAATTTGCTTTTCCAGTTATTACCATGTAGAGTCCATGGGGTTGCAGGCATTGGAGACTCTTTCCCAGTTTCTCAGGCTCTGCTGCTTTGTCGTATGCATTCCTGAAGTTTTCTCCATGTCCCACTTATCACCTCTTCATTCCCTGCCACGACTGGGATGGTAATCCCTCAGGTTAGACAATGCTGCACTGTTAGCTCTACCACCTTCTCCTCTGGCTCTCTCCAAATCTGTCTCTCTCTTAGCCTCTGATTGCTCCTGCCTCTTTGTCTATCAGTAATGTGCACGGCAATTCACACTATGGAAGAACACTCTCCTTAGAGAAGAAGATATTTTCTGATTTTGGGGGGGTTTTGTCGTTACCAGTGACCTTGAATGTCACTCTTCTTCCTTTCAGGGCCTCTTAGTACCATTCTGGGTTTTCTGTACCAATTCTGATGATTCTCAGTACCTTTTTTCTCCATTACATATAAATTATAGTTTGTTTTGTCTCCTGATTACAGTGGAGGTATAATTTGTGCTTTCTTTTGTTATTCATTGTCCTGAATGTTTAGTATATATTTTAAGAAAAAAAGTAGGAATATTAAGATTAGAAGACTATCTAAATGTGTATACCAGCACCCAGAACTTCCTTATTTATATTTGAAAAGTTTTGCTCTGTTTGCCTCTGTGGAGAAGGAGGTGACTGGGATAAGGGTGCAAAGGATTTTCAGTTATGGGGTTCCAGCAGAGGTCTGGGTAGTAGATGATGGTGACTGGGAGAAAGAAGTCGTGGAGAAAGTGATGAGGGGATATTGCAAGATACACACACATACATCCAAACACACACACACATATATCTTTATATACTATATAATTTACAGGAAATGTTTTTCTCAGTACAAGATTAGTTAGCATGTACATTCATAATTTAGACAGCAGGTTCTTTTTTATACTATTCTTTTATTAACAAAACTAATAATTAATACTATAGGGCATGAACAAGTGCTTGTAGGACCAAACATTTTTCTCCTCTTTCCTCTTCATTATTCTAGTTCAAATAAAAACTTTTTTTTCTGTGATTCTTGGTCAGAGAGGGATTTTGTACTATTTTGTTTCTACTCTGCCTTAAGGAAAGAAAGTTTTAAATTCCACAACTTCTGAACTTAGAGAAATTTATATGTTGCTGTAATAAGGAAGTATCCCATAAACATTATATGTATAATAAACTACATATATAATAAATAATATATTTTTCAACAGTATTACAAGCCATAAGGAATCAATAATAATTTGAATATAATGGCCTATGAAGGTTTAACATTTCGTCATCTTCATCTCAATTAATGAAGATCCATACAACCAAAACATCTATTTTTGTCTCTCATGTTGGGAGTGCCAAGCTAGGATAGATTTCACTTTGTGCTCCATATCCTGCTCCTTTGCGTGGGAATTTACATTTTTTCTATTGATGATGAAGCATATCAGATGTTTTGCCTCTTATGTCAGTTGACCAGGCATGACTGAGTATGTGT
>NC_141937.1:26786227-26787814 GCF_057802395.1 Ceratotherium simum simum | reverse complement strand
AATTTAATTTTAATTTTAATTTTAATTTTAATTTTAATTTTAATTTTAATTTTAATTTTTAATTTTAATTTTAATTTTAATTTTAATTTTAATTTTAATTTTAATTTTAATTTTAATTTTAATTTTAATTTTAATTTTAATTTTAATTTTAATTTTAATTTTAATTTTAATTTTAATTTTAATTTTAATTTTAATTTTTAATTTTAATTTTAATTTTAATTTTAATTTTAATTTTAATTTTAATTTTAATTTTAATTTTAATTTTAATTTTAATTTTAATTTTAATTTTAATTTTAATTTTAATTTTAATTTTAATTTTAATTTTAATTTTTTAATTTTAATTTTAATTTTTAATTTTAATTTTAATTTTAATTTTAATTTTAATTTTAATTTTAATTTTAATTTTAATTTTAATTTTAATTCTTAATTTTAATTTTAATTTTAATTTTAATTTTAATTTTATTTAATTTAATTTTAATTTTAATTTTAATTTTAATTTTAATTTTAATTTTAATTTTAATTTTAATTTCTTAATTTTAATTTTTAATTTTAATTTTAATTTTAATTTTAATTTTTAATTTTAATTTTAATTTTAATTTTAATTTTAATTTTAATTCTTAATTTTAATTTTAATTTTAATTTTAATTTTAATTTTAATTTTAATTTCTAATTTTAATTTTAATTTTAATTTTAATTTTAATTTTAATTTTAATTTTAATTTTAATTTTTAATTTTAATTTTAATTTTAATTTTAATTTTTAATTTTAATTTTAATTTTAATTTTAATTTTAATTTTAATTTTAATTTTAATTTTAATTTTAATTTTAATTTTAATTCTTTAATTTTAATTTTAATTTTAATTTTAATTTTAATTTTAATTTTAATTTTAATTTTAATTTTAATTTTAATTTTTAATTTTAATTTTAATTTTAATTTTAATTTTAATTTTAATTTTAATTTTAATTTTAATTTTAATTTTAATTTTAATTTTAATTTTAAATTTTAATTTTAATTTTAATTTTAATTTTAATTTTAATTTTAATTTTAATTTTAATTTAATTTTAATTTTAATTTTAATTTTAATTTTAATTTTAATTTTAATTTTAATTTTAATTTTAATTTTAATTTTAATTTTAATTTTAATTTTAATTTTAATTTTAATTTTAATTTTAATTTTAATTTTAATTTTAATTTTAATTTTAATTTTAATTTTAATTTTAATTTTAATTTTAATTTTAATTTTAATTTTAATTTTAATTTTAATTTTAATTTTAATTTTAATTTTAATTTTAATTTTAATTCTTAATTTTAATTTTAATTTTAATTTTAATTAATTTTAATTTTAATTTTAATTTTAATTTTAATTTTAATTTTAATTTTAATTTTAATTTTAATTCTTAATTTTAATTTTAATTTTAATTTTTAATTTTAATTTTAATTTTAATTTTAATTTTAATTTTAATTTTAATTTTAATTTTAATTTTAATTTTAATTTTAATTTTAATTTTAATTTTAATTTTAATTTTAATTTTAATTTTAATTTTAATTTTAATTTTAATTTTAATTTTAATTTTAATTTTAATTTTA